>NC_056734.1:131491955-131574455 GCF_019279795.1 Protopterus annectens
TATACAAGCCATAATCTACACCCCCTTTTTTTTACATAAAAAATATGTACACCTACACAAGCATCTCAAATTAAATATACAAAAATGCAGCATAGTTCATTTTGGTAAGCAAGACAGTTTCATTTACCATATAGGAGAAGCACCCCTCCAATCAGACATTGGTGTAAGGGATCTACATACTCCTTTTAATTCCTTATTTGGCAATCATGTCTCCACAGTACTTCAGAAAACCTTTCATCTGGGCCCGTCTAATTTCCAAAGGCATCTTCACTAGATTCAACGTCTCAATTTCACTTACTCATATCTTGTCAGGCCAATTGCTGAAAAAAATGCACTGTTTGGCATGTATTTATTTGTATTAGACAACTTGAGAGACCCAAGAGATTCATAACTAAAAAGATCAATGACCTCAGAAATCTTGGCCCTCTTACAGACTCCTCTGTGGACATCTATGTCTAGACTTTCGTGCCATGAAAGATCCAAACCTGTTTGACCTTCTGTTACAAGCAAATAAGACTTCTTGTGAAGTCCTCCAAATGCAAACTATGGGTCTAAATTAGCTTCCTCAACAAAGGAGGACCACAAGGCATTCTACAGTTATATCCATAACCTAAAAGGAAAGGCCCAGACTTGTGCAGAACTGGTAGTTAATACCACCACATATACTGAGCCTGTGGACATAGCTAGCCTGTTGGATGATAGGTTCTGTAAAAACTTCACTCCCCTGTCCCGCCACACTTACCACATGACATCTCTAAAACCTGTCTCCTACCTTGCATCTCTAAAGACTAGATCGTAAATGTCCTTTCCAAGGCCAAAAACACAGCATCTATGGGACCTGATAACATCCTAGGCTGCATTCTACATGGGCTCCAACATGAATTAGCAACACCACTGGGTACTCTTTTCAATCATAGTCTGAGCACTGGCTTCATACCAGCTGAATGGAAGTCAGCCATGGTTATTCCCTTGCACAAAGGTGGTGTTTCCACTGACCCCAGGAACTACAGACTTATTAGCCTGACTAGCCTTATCTGCAAGGCCATGGCGTGAATCATCATGGACCTTATGAAAGATACAGGTAATCTCCAAACACTTGATCCTACTCAGTTTGGATTTGACAAAGGGACAGCATGCCTGATAAACTTGGTGGACTTCTTCGAGAGAGGTCACCAAGGCCCTGGATAAGGGAAAATCTGTGCATACAGCCTACCTGGACTTAGCCAAGGCATTTGACGCAATCCCCCACTCCGGCATCACTGATAAACTCACCAAACTAGTTGTCAACCCTTGTATCATTAGATGGGTTGCTAATTGGCTCACTGAAAGAACACATAGTCAAAACAGGGGAATCCACCTCCAACAGCAGATCTGTAACCAGTGGTGTTCCACAGGGATCAGTCCTGGGAACTCGTTTGAAATCCATTTCTCCGAAGTACAAGTAAAAACTAATGGTCTGTGGCTGACAAAGTTTGCTGATGACTGCACACTGGGAGTGGTCATAGAATCTCCAAATGATGTGAAAATCCCACAACAGGGATTTACACACAAAAAAATGACTGGTGTCAAAGTCATGGCCTCAAACTCAATGCAACAAAATGTATTATCATCCCTTTCAGTAAATGCAATGTTCATGCTAACTACCACATCAATAGCAACACCTTAAGTATGCACTCAGTGGTGAGAGGCCTGGACACACAGGTTGACAGCAACCTTACCTTTGACGTCATGTCTCCACAGTGGTAAGAAGGGCATTCTATACTGCTCATCTCATAAGTAAGGGCATTGTCTCCAGAAAAAAAGGAGTTATTACTTCCCTGTACTCTTCCCTCATCAGGCCAATAATTGCGTACAACGCCCCTTTTGATATGTAACTTTCTAAGCAACTGAAGAAACCACAATAGTTTCTCAGAAGGAAAATTCAAGGTCTTCACCATCTGTCCTATGGGGATCGTCTGAAATCACTGTCACTTTATTCTGGTTCATACAGACTACTCAGAGGTGATCTCTGCCTTGCATACAAGGCAATCTCTGACCCTGCGTCATTGGAAATGCTTCGTATCTTAAAGTCAAATGGTACATGGGTTACTCATTCTAAAGGCCTTAACCTAAGTGATATTACTAAAACCTGGCGGAGGGACAGATTTGTCTCTGAGGTTACCACACCTTTGGAACAGACTTCCAATTCATGTCAGAGGACCTCATTGGCCCTCTTTAAACGTAATCTAGATGACTGGATGGATTACCATAAATTGACCCCAGGGGTTCCACCTGTGTCCCAGTTGGACAGAAGCAATAGGCACTGATCGTGGAAATAGGGGTAAGAACTTGCCTAGGCTTGCAAGGGCCCTACAGCCATTAGCCTAGTAACTTCCTATGATCCTATCTTCCTTTGCAGAACTAATGGTACCTCAAATACTCCGTTAAATTAACTGAACTTTTATCAGCAGATAAATAAGATGCATTGTCAACATTGTCATGATAGATTCACATCCCAATGTATTCCCCACCTTTGTAATAAGCTTCCACTACATGCCAAGTAGAGTTGTACCCTTGCCACCTTCAAGGTAAGCCTAGATAATTAGATGGGCAGTCTCAAATTCTCTCCTGGTCTATCTTGTCTTGCCTTCCTTGAGGCTAGAGGGAAATTCTGAATAGGGTTTTTTGGTTAAGCTTGAAATGGTCTGCAAACTGACTACCTAGTACTTACCTATGAACCTACATCTTTATATACATAGAAACACACGTGTGCACACACCACACACAGCACGCACACACACACAACACGCACACACAACAAGCACGCGCACACAACACGCACGCACACACGCACACACACACACACAACACGCACACACACACACACACAACACGCACACACACACACACACAACACGCACACACACACACACACAACACGCACACAACACGCACACACACACAACACGCACACACACACTCGAACTATTCATGTAGCTGGAAGCTGTATTTCTTCCTTGTCAAGACCATTTAACAAGACTATTTAAAATAGGTTTGTATGTTCATTGGTAGATACTTGTCTATCGGCCCAAGGGTCTATGTAAGCCTAGCCAACAAGTTTCCCTGGCTTACGCCACCCAAGAAAGTTATTTTCCTGTGCCACTGTCGAGCAGAGACACAGAAGTGATCCCCAGGGTGTATTTCCTATTTCCCATCCACTCATCAAGATTTTTCTTGAAGAGTGCTAATGAAGAACTTTGCTTGACATAGATGGGTAGCCTGTTCCAGAGTATGGGAAGTCTCTGGGACAGGAATCTATCCCTCCAGCATGTCCTGTTTATTGTGGTGACAAGGTTTAGGTCCCTAGAGCATGTAGCTCGGAGGGACTGGGATTTCCTTAGGTGTAGCATGTCCAACAGCTCTGAGTTTGACATAGGTTTATATGTTAAGCAGAGATCACCTTGGAGTAGGCGATATGCTACGGAGTAAAGCTGGAGTTTTTTTGAGGCGGTCAGTGTAGGGCATTTGTTTGAGGCCAGTAATCCTCTTTGTGAGGTACTTCTGTGGCCTTTCCAGCTGCTGTAGATGTCTTTTGAGGTACATGCCAAAAGGGGCGTTGTACTCTATAATGGGTCTAATGAGTGTCGAGTAGAGGGGAACAATGACCTCTTTTTTTCCTGGATGAGAACCCTTTTATGATGAGGTGTGCCACGTAGAAGGACTTCCTGACTACTGTGGCGATGTGACTGATAAGGAGAGACTACTGTCCCAAGGTCTCTTATCACACATTCGGTGTTAAGTAGATTGCTGCCTATGTGGTAGTTCATGGGGACGGAGTTTTTACCAAAGGGGATGACACTGCACTTTTTGGCATTGAGCTTGAGGCCATGGCTCTGACACCAGGTATCTGTCTCAGCGAGGCCCTTCTGTAGGATGCCCACATCATTTGGGGACTTTACTATAGCTCCTAGTTTGCAGTCATCTGCGAACTTCATTAGGCAGGGGCCTTCTGTGTTTGGTATCTATTTCTTTGAAGTACAGGCTAACAGGAGAGGTCCCAGGACTGAACCCTGTGGTACTCCACTTGTCACTGGTTTGAAGTCAGACTTGGAGTCTGCAACTTTTACAGTGTGGGTTCTGTCAGTGAGCCAGATGGCAACCCATCTTTTGACGTAGGGATTTATACCTAGTTTAGTGAGTTTATCTATAATTCCAGAATGGGGGATGGTGTCGAAAGCCTTGGCGAGGTCAAGACAGGCTGTGTGAACCACCTTACCCTCATCTACAGCTTTGGTGACTGCCTCAAAGAGGTTGATCAGGTTTAGGAGGCATGATCTGCCTTTTACAAACCCGAACTGGGTGGGATCCAGAGTTTGAAAGTTACCAGTGTCTTTGTTTATGAGTTCCATGATGATCCGTTCCATGGTCTTGCAGATCAGGCTCGTCAGGCTAATAGGGCAATAGTTCCCGGGATCAGTGGTGGCTCCCCCTTTGTGGAGTGGGATAACTGTTGCTGTGCACCATTCAGTGGGCACAAAGCCTAATGTGAGGCTATTATTGAACATGGTGCTTAGGTGGGGAGCCAGTTCATTCTGAAGTTCATGTAAAACAAAGCCTGGGATGTTGTCCGGTCCCATGGATGCTGTGTCTTTGGCTTTAGAGAGTGCAGCTTTTACCTGCTTAGTTGTGATTACAGGGACTCTGCATTCTTCCTGTATAGATATGGGCCCTTTAGGGGGGTGAAGGGGGGGGGTAAAGTTAGCACTGAACCTATCTGCCAGGATGTTGGCAATATCAGTTGGTTCAGTAATTTTCGTGCCGTTGTTCTGTAACTCGGAGCAGATCTGGGTGTTGCCATCGAGATTCTTGACATAGCTATAGAATGCATTGTGTTTGCCCTTAGAATTAGTGGTGATTCTGTTTTTGTAGCTAGCTTTGAGGGATCTTACAAGGGATCTCAGCTTCTTCCTGAGGCTGACCAGGGAGCTCCTCCACTCATGGGATTTTACTCTCTTTTGGAACAGTTTCTTTCTTCTGTTGCACAGTTTGTTTATGGCAGGGGACCACCAGATTGGCTTCCTTTTTTTGGAGGACAGCGTCTTGGTTCTGTTTGGGATAGTACGATCCATGCACTCAGTGCTTATAGAGTGCATTTGCGTAGGATTCAGCAGTTGTAACTGTATTGTCCATCTGCATGGGTGTCATGAAGTTAATCACTTCTGTCTTAAGAAGCATGAAATTGACTTTGGAGAAATTGTTTACCATGGTTTCCTTAATGGGGGGTGGGGGCAGGATGTGGATATCAAGGGTGATTAGCTTATGGTCAGAGCGGACCAACGAGGAGTTGACTTCAGGTGTGGAACACCAGTCACTCATGTTGGTAATGACTAGGCCTAGGATATTGTTGCCCCCGGTGGGTGTGTGGATAAGTTGATCCAGGGCATTGGAGTTTATGAATTCCAAAAAGTGTTGTGCTAAGGAGTTGGTACACGAGTAGTTTTCCTAGTTAATGGTGGGTTGGTTGAAGTCATCCATTATTAGGGTGTTTGGTTGAACCCTAACATTTTCCAGTACATCAAGAAGAGGAGTGGGAATCCTGAGGCATGGTGGGGAATCTGTAGCAAGCTACAATTTGGATTGCAGTTTTGCCCAGAGTTAGTCGCACTTGGATAACCTCGGACGCATTATGCTGAGCAACTAGCCAGGAGGTGTGGATATTCTTAATGAATATGGACACACCTCCGCCTTTGGTGTTTCGGTCCAGGTTACATGGCCGAAAAGTGTGGTATGAGTTATAGCCTGGTAGTGCAGGGGTGCTCTCTGGAGCCTTGAACCAGGTCTTAGTCACTGCACAGATATTAATGCTCTCCATTTTAAGGAGTGCCTCGAGTGAGTGCATTTTGAGATTTAGACTTCTAGCATTGAGTAGCATTACCCTCAGTTTTTGCTTGCCTGTTCCTGTTACGGTGGTGAATTTGTCATTTGAACCTTGCCTAAAAAAGGCACTATAGTGGTGGCAAGAGTCTTAGCCAGTATCCGGAATCCCAGGGGCGACATGTGCAGGCCATCTCTGGCAAAGCTTCGTGGTCTGTCGACCATGTCATCCCAAGCAGACAGATACTGGATCCCCTTAGAATGACACCAGAAGCTTAGCCAATTGTTGAAGTCAATCATTTTGTCCTTGGACTGCGGTATCATTCTGGGCGATGGCAGAATGCTACTCAGGGCTAGGGTCATACCTGCCTGGGCTACAAGATTGGAGAGCTCTTCCATGTCTCTTTTCATGTAGTCCAGGGAGGTACGTCTCAGGTCATTCACACCAACATGGACAATGAGAGTCATATTTGTACATGTTGCGGAGTGACCTGAGTGCGTGGGTTATGTGGCGGATCCTGGCACCAGACAGGCAGCTGACATCAACCTTCTCCTCATTTAGCCTGGCGAGTGGGACATCAGTGTGCCTGACTATGGAGTCACCTATGACTAGTGTATTAGGTACGTTGTTTTGCCTTATTGGCTGTGGTTGAGTGGCACACCGAGTCTGTGGGCTATGTGTCATTTGGGTTGTGTTGGGGGATGGAGGTTGCTTGCATTTCTGCTTTGGAGGTCTCTGTTGTTTAGACAGGTTATTATTGAGAGCCTCCACAAATGTTTTTGTGTTACTATGTGTGGATTTTGGTGGTGTAGATTTAGTGAGACTATGTGAGGAGTGTGGTGTGGTCAAGTTCAGTCTATGTTGGAGAGAGCTTTACCTCCAGTTTGGCTAGATAAGTGTATCTCTCACAGGTTGTAGTGTTGGGTGGTAGGAGGAGAGGGTTGTCTGTGTACATGAGGCAATTTCTACATTGCCCCAAGATGCCCAGATTCATCAGATAGACAGGAGAGAACACTGGGAGCTGACCCCTGGACATGCCTGAATAAAAAACTATTTTCCTCTAGATAAGTGAGGAAAGTGAGTACAAGAGCCGTTTTCTCTAAGTAAGTGAGAAAAGTAAGTACAAAAACTGTTTTCCTCTAGGTAACGAGGAAGGTTGAGTGCTATAGTAATTAGTAGCTTATTTAGTGCTTACAAGTTCTCAACAAGTACTGAGCACGAATAAGCAAATTTAAGTGCTAAAACTAAGAATCTGTATCTGCACTAGACGAGTTACAGGACAGAAACAAGTGCAAATGCAGGCTTTCAAATCAGAAAGTTGAGAGAGATGGAAAATATTTCCCAAATGGCCAATAACTACAATTTCTGGGCCAGAACCACTCCTTATGCGGTAGACAGGTTACCTAGTGCTTACCACTCCCACTGATAAGTTAGAAGGCTTCCCTCCAACACAGAAAGGCTTGGGGGGCTCAGATGCTTACATACAGTCCTGGATACAGCAAATCCGTTTCTGAACTACACTAGTTACAGGAAAGGTAGGAAACAGGCTTACACTTTTTTTTAACAGAAAAGTAGCTAAAACAGCAGTAAAAACAATTCACATGCAGTGCAAGCTAGCACACTTGAGTATGTAGCAATATTAGACCAAACACGTTTTAAAAAATGCAATTAAATTAAAAAGGACTAAAAGCAAGTGCAGAAGAAGTTTATTAGGCAGAATGTGGTAAAGAGATGGGACTGGGGGAGTGTCCCAGATCAAATCTACAGTGGAGCGGGCAACTGCAAAAGCCACTAAATTTAAACTACAAGCCAGAAATAGAGAGGGGGGGTGGTGGGACAAAACACTTTCAGCAGAGATCTGAAAAACTATAAGCAACAATTAACAGTACAAACTCTAAAACCAAAAAAATATACTTAGCTCTGTATATTTCCAGATAGATTGAAAAGCAGTCTCTCAGAACACAGGTTCCAGCAATGAAATGCAGGCTGTTACTAACAGGTCATCTGGGCATCTTATCTTCCTTTTGGGACAGT
This sequence comes from Protopterus annectens, assembly GCF_019279795.1. NCBI lineage: Eukaryota > Metazoa > Chordata > Ceratodontiformes > Protopteridae > Protopterus > Protopterus annectens. Next base: position 131,499,844 of record NC_056734.1, read on the forward strand.
TGCTGCATTACAGCTTTTCCTGGAGTCACAACATAGGAAGTCTCTCTCTAACTTTGACCATCACATTTTCTATTTTCTTCCAAAAGGGTTGACTGTGATGCTCATGGCTGCTCTCCTTCCTGAATTTTTGACAGGTCTGTCTTCATTGAACAAAAGCCTGCGACTCCTCTTAAACAAGACATTGATTCAGCTACTTTGACAACTACTTCAGCTTCAGGTTGCAGACTTTCCCATTGCTTTTATAATGCTTACTTTACCTTCAACTTGAAAATCTGGTAGTCGTGCATTTTCTATTCTAATAGCATCTTCTTGCGGATTACTCTCCAGTTTATTTTCATTGTACTGTTTTTCAGACATCAGTGGTGTAGCTGAATTGGGTAATTTGTTTCTCAGAATGCTGCCTCTTAACAAGTGAGCTGAAAGTACGCTTATATTCCAACATTGTGAAATGATGACCCTTACAGTTTTTGCTACAGTATTCTTCACTGCTTAGGTAGTTATCTCCACTTGTTCCAGTCTACAGTAATCAGATGGTTTTGTCATAATATGTTTGAGCTCTTATTCATGCACAAATTGTCTGAACTCATGATTTTTATTGCAGACACAATCAAATATAACATCAGCTAACTGTTCTTACAAAACTATAGACATTAATGCATTAATCAACTGTACTTGCTCTACAGGGTAGGAGGCTGGCATAATGGTTAAGTTTTTACCTTACAGACTCAAGGTGCAGGGTTTGATTCTCATATGGGGTAATTGGCTAGGCTTGGAATGGCCCACAATGGCAGTTAGCCTAGTACTAACTTATGAACCTGCCAGGGATATTTCACAGAGCCTGGATCGAAAATCCAAATATACGAGATTCAGACTTTTTTTGTTGTACAGCAAATCAGACATCACCTGACTCAACTGACAACCTGGTGGTGAACATACTAGCATCATTTCTTTCAGATTCGTGACTTGGTATACACTGCATATGGCACAGGCCTATACGATTTGTTTTACTTCTGTCAACATTCCCGGGCAGTACATTATATCTTGCTCGTTTGCCATTAAAATATTTTCTTATTCACAGTTTCGGTCCCACACTATATTGTTCTCTAACAGCTTTCTTAGAGACATTGACATCACATTATACATTTCCTGGCAACTTTACATTACATTACAATATGATCCATATACTTCAGATGTTTTACTCTAATTCGACATCTGCTTTAATTTCAACCGAATTAAGCTATTTCAATTTGTTTCGCAGATATAGTGAACCTGTCATGTTATTTTTGCGTCTGACGCCACACAAATAGATAATCACTCACGGCACATTCAAAGCCTTTACTTACTCCTATAACAACTCTCTGGAATACCTCTTGTGTTGATGAGATACCAAAAAGAAACTCTAAGCAATCTTTTTTCCAAATGGCACATTACATGCCTGCACACTGGATCTTCTTCTGTCTAACTTTAAAGTGCCAGAAACCCTGGTTATATCTAGTACTGAAAGGATCCTAGCATTTCTAATTCCCAAAGGCACTTTTTCAATCGTAAGTAATGGGTAATCACTTTTATTTAGACTGCATATATTAATGCAAATGCAAACCTTGTTTCAGTTGGCTCCAACAGTTTCTATTCACTTTAAACTGCTGTGCTGTTCCACTCCTGACAGCATCTATTACCTTCTTAGAAAAAGGTCTCACTGACACAAAGTACAATTATGTAAATTGCAATTATCAATTAAAGTAGATGTTTGAATTCTGCACTGCTTTAGACTATACAGGTTGCTTCCCTGCCCAGGAAACAACAACCAGCGAGCTTAAGCTATGGATCCCCCCCATCCACCCCTTCACTCAGACTGCTGACTGTCTAGCCTTAAAGACAGAAATAAGAGTGAAGATTTCTTTAGAACTGTCTAACCCATACAAAGACTGAAGAGTGTAGCAAAAAAAAAAGAAAAGAAACGAAGTAGAAACAAAAAAAGTACCCTGTTTTATATCCCAATTTCAACTATATACAAGAGTTGAAGGATGGAGTGTGAGTGTGGCTACTGCTGTAGTGAGGAATTCAAACATCTACTCTTATGAGTCAGTGCAAAACTTGTACAACTGTACTATGTTCATCATTCCCATGGTTGCAATAGCCTAATTTAGGATAACTGGAATGACTACCAAATTCTTATCCAACCAGGGAGGAGGACGGACACAGATCCAAAAGATCCTGGAGAATGGTTCAAGCAAAACTCGAACTGGACCTCGAAAAGGAATCCAGTCTATAATGTTCTGTAAAAGCGTGCAAGGAGGACCAGATAGCTGCCTCTTGAATGTTTCCATAGTCCACCCCTTTTCTGGTATACCATCAAAAAGACAAGGCTCTAGTAGGACAAGCCTTGATACTGCCAGGAAAAGATATGTCACGGTGAAAATAGCAGAGGACAACCACCTGGAAACTGTTGACGTCCCTTTTTTGTCACACAAGAAATAAATAGCTTAGCCACTTTTTTTTTTTTTAAAGATTTAGCTGTACCACAGCATAACCCAAGCTGCCTATGAAAGTCCAGAGTATGGAAAATCCTTTCTCTCTGGATTTTAGGTCCTGGGTAGAAAACTGGGAAACTGATGAAGCGATTCAAAGTAAACTCTGAAATCATGCCAAGCATAAAAGAGGGGCTTGTTCTTAATATAAGGTATTGCTCACATACCATGAGAGTTTGCAACTCTGATACCCTTCTTGCAGATGTCAGAACAAACGGGACTACAGTTTTCAAAGTCAAGAACCTTAAATCAACTTGAGTAGGTTTAAAAGGGGAGTTAATTTTACCATCACAGAGTTGAGATCCCAAGGAGAAGCAACCTGTTTAGGAGGTCTTATGTAAAAATCCTTTCAGAAATGGTTTCACCACAAACAATGAAGAAAGAGGGGGATCCATGGGCAGACAAGCTGAAATTGGTACAAGACAAATCTTTATAGAGGAATAAGAAAGGCCAGTGAATAGCAACTGACAGATATTTGAGCACCAGTGGTACAAAATCTCTGATTGGCCCCTGGTTAGTGGCTAGGCCCCAACAAGAAAATTAATCCCACTTACCAATATAGGATTTTCTAGCAGCAGGTTTTCTTGCCTCCTTTAGTACCCTCTGCATGCCCTCATAAAATAAGTTCCTAAAACATATCAGAATTGAATCATTCAGGCAGCCAGTTAAAGTTGTTTAAGACTGGGGTGCATCAAACATCTCCTGTCTTGTGTGACTAGATCCGGTCTGTGAGGAAGCTTGTGGTAATTGCCCTTGGTTAATTCTACAAGGAGGGAAAACCAATGCTGCCAGAGCCAAAATAAGGTCACCAACATGATTTTGGGGAATCCTTCTGAATCTTAAGAATTAGCCTTGGTATCAGCTGAAAGGAAGGAAAAGCATGAATGTACATTCTTGTACATGGGAATAAAAATGCATCCGTTTACTAGACTTGCCTGGAAGGAGCCCTGGTGCAGACGTTGCTTAATTTCTGATCTGAAAGGTAAACAGATCCATTTGAAGTGTTCCCCACAACTAGTTTGGTTCCTGGAAGACCCCCTTACTCAATTTCCATTTCTGAGGGTCTGTTTTGATCCTTCTCAGCTTGTCTGCCATTATGCTTTGATATGACTGAATGTAAGATGTGTGGAGGATTAAAGAATGTTGTAAAGATGCCTCCCAACCCATTACAGTCAGCCTGCATAAGTGGGAATGATTCTGTACCTCCCTACTTGTTTATGTAACGCATGACTGTGGTATTTTGCCTGTAATCATTTGTACTGATGATGGTAACCATAGTTACTCAAGAGATCTCAGCTAACATCTGTTTTATATTGATGCACTTTGATCTGCCTGAACTACTAAACAAGCCTTATACCTTTACCCCACGCAAACTATTCCCAAGCAATCTGAAGAGTCTGTGGTGAAAAGGTGGTTTGGGGTTCGAGGCAAAAAAAGGAAACCTAGGTTGAATTTGTTGTCTCCACCAATGCAGTTCCATTTTTAGAAAGCCGAAAACTGGAATCTATTGCTCCAGAAAAAGTAAATGTTGGGTCCAAGCATTTTTTAGAAACCACTGCATCTTTCTTATGTGTAACCTGGCTGAAGGAATCATGACAACCAAAAGCCATGAACTCAAGGATCCTAAGAAATTCTCTTGCAGAAGTTTGAGAATGGCTGGAGAAACTAATGAAAATTTACAGATAAAAATCCACCTTCGCTTGTGTCAGAAGGGCCTTTTGAAGATAATTATCTATAAGGCAACCAAGAAACAATTCTGTGAGATGGAATCAAGGAGGAATTTGCAACATTTATCTGGAAAGCCCAGGTTGGTCAGAAGAAACAGCCTAGGTTAATGACTTTTGTGGTTTGGTTTTTGGTCTGGTCTTTTTTGCTTCAGTGTTCTAATGACTCTTGACATCTGGGATAAAGACTCTGCAAGCATAAGTCAGTCATCAAAATAATGAAATATGTGAACATCATTCAGTCTGTGATGAGCTATGACTGGGGCTAAACATTTTTGTAAACACCCTTGCAGCTGTACATAATCTGAAGGGTAATGCAAAAAAACTAACAGTGACCCAGATACAGAGAACCTCAAAAATGTCCCAAAGCTTGTTGCTATGGAATATAGGCATCTTTTAAGTCTAGCGTTACCATGTAACTTGGAGGAATGAGGGGGTAATAGGTTCTGCAGGGTCAACATTTTGAATTTTGGTACTTTCACATACAGGCTTAGAAATGAGTTGTGTTACCATAATGTTACATCTGTGTTGTCGATCTTCACTTATCCTTGACTGTGGGTTCGGTTCCGAGCTTCGGAACCAACTCGGCCATTATTCCAGCTCACTCTTTCCAAAAACTCTCGAGCTTAGCTTTACCCATAATGCTACTCTCAAGATTACCTCAGATAGAGTTTGCACAAGACAGTGACAGACAGATTAGAGACCATATCTGTGATCATACATAGAAATCCAATCTATTGGGGTAGATCTGTTCAACCAAGAAAGTCAAAATGCAAGGGGGAAGGAAGATGGGCATGTCAAGGATACGTGAAGACTGAAAATACAGATGGAACATTATGGTAAAACGTAACTTCTTAATCTGATGTTGTCAATCATCACTTAATAATTGATTGTGGGACAGAGTCCCAAGCTATCTAAATCTTGGGAAGTCTCACGAAAGTATATTCCTGAGCACCATCGAACCAAATGATGCACGACTCCTAGAGACCAGATTCAGCTTGTAATGTGTAATAAAGGTATGCAGGGATACCCAAATTGCCACTGCACAGATATTGTCTACAGAAGCTCTGGAATGAAAAACTGCAGAAGCGGCTACGGCCCTTGAGTGTGCCTTTATAGGCCCTGGTAGTTGCACTCTTCTTTTGGTATAAATGAAGATTATACAATCCTTAAGCCATTTAGCCAGAGTAACCTTACAAACTGGTTTGCCCAGGCTAGTAGAAGAAAAGAAAACATACAGCTGGGCAGATTGTCTGAATTGTTTTGTTCTGCCAAGCTAAACATGTAATTGTCTGAACATCTAGCAAATGTAAACAATATCTTCTTTTGTTTTCAAAATTGGGAAAATACGGGAAGTTGTATGTCTGGTTGATATTAGTTTCAGAAACCATCTTTGGCAGAAATGGATTAGTTCACAAGGATACCCTCTCTCTATGGAAGGTTAGGTAAGGAGGCATACAAGATAATGCTTGTAATTTTGATATTCTCCTAGCAGAAGTAATACCAATGAAAAATAAGGTTTTCCAAGATAAATGTTTCAAATTGCAATTTGCAGATGGCTCAAAAGGGGAAGATATTAAAGACTGTAGCACCAGATTCAAGTCCCAATGGGGAGGTACGATCCTTGTATGGAGGTCTGAGCATTAAAGTTCCATTCTAAAAAGGCCTTACAAAGTTTGAGGGACATTAGAACTGTATCATTTAAACCATTATGAAAATTGGAAATGGCAGTCAGATACACTAGTACTGTCGAGGAGGATGCTCCCACATCGAAAAGCGATGTTAAGAATTTTCAGACTTTATCAACTGGTGCAGAAAATGGGTCAAGGTTATTCTCTGTACCCCATTTTGAAAATCTTTGCCACTTGCTGTTATATAATATTCTGATCGAAGGTTTGTGGGAAGCTAGAACAAAAGGCAGTGAGATTAACATGCCTGGCAATCATTGGAAATGGAGTAGCCATGCAGTGAACTTGAGATTTTGAAGACTCAGATGAAGGAGTCTCTCTGGATGGGACAAGAGTTCTGGAGTTGGATCCAAGGTCCAAGGTTTCAGAATTAAGCAAGGTCAAAGAAAGGGAAACCATATCTGTAAAGGCCAGAATGGGGCAATGAGAACTATTCTGTATGACTGGTATAGGGAGGGAGCTAGCTGATATGATGAACCGAAGGACGGTCGGTATATTGTGTGTGCAAGAGACCAGATGGAAGGGGAGCAAGGCTAGGTGTATCGGAGGCGGTTTCAAATTGTTTTGTCATGGTGTGGATGGGAGGAGAAATGGCGTAGGCATTATCCTGAAGGAACAATATGCTAAGAATGTTTTGGAGGTGAAAAGAGTGTTGGATAGAGTGATGTTTACGAAGCTGGAAATTGATGGTGTAATGATGAATGTTGTTAGTGCATATGCTCCACAAGTTGGGTGTGCGATGGATGAGAAAGAAAAAGTTTGGAGTGAGTTGGATGAAGTGGTGATGACTGTACCCAAGGGTGAGAGACTGGTGATTGGAGTAGACTTCAATGGGCATGTTGGTGAAGGGAACAGAGGGGATGAGGAAGTGATGGGTAGGTATGGTGTTAAGCAAAGGAATGTAGGAGGTCAGATGGCAGTGGATTTTGCGAAAACGATGGACATGGCTGTGATGAATATGTATTTTAACAAGAGGGAGGAGCATAGGGTGACATACAAGAGTGGAGGAAGATGCACACAGGTGGATTATATCTTTTGTAGAAGGGCCAATCTGAAGGAGATTGGAGACTGTAAAGTGGTGGCATGGGAAAGTGTAGTTAGGCAGCATGGGATGGTGGTTTGTAGGATGACATTGGTGATCAACAAGAGGAGGATGAGTGTGAGGGCAGCACCAAGGATCAAATGGTGGAAACTGAAAAAGGGTAACTGTGAGGTGATGTTCAGGGAAGAGTTAAGACAGGCACTGGGTGGCAGTGAAGAGTTACCGAATAGCTGGGTAACTACAGCAGAGCTAGTAAGAGAGATGGCTAGAAGGGTGCTTGGTGTGACATCTGGAAAGAGGAAGGAGGACAAGGAGACCTGGTGGTGGAATGAAGAAGTACAGGAGAGTATACAGAGAAAGAGGTTGGCGAAGAAGTGGGATTTCAAAGAGGAGATGAAAGTAGACAAGAGTATAAGGAGATGAGGTGCATGGCAAAGAGAAAGGTGGCGAATGCTAAGGATAAGGCATATGAAGAGTTGTATAAAAGGTTGGACACTAAGGAGGGAGAAAAGGATCTGTACTGATTGGCTAGACAGAGAGACCGAGCTAGTAAAGATGTGCAGCAGGTAAGGGTGATAAAGGATAATGAAGGAAACGCACTCACAAGCGAGGAGAGTGTGTTGAGCAGATGCAAGGAGTACTTTGAGGGGTTGATGAATTAAGAGAATGAGAGGGAGAGAAGGTTGGATGATGTGCGGATAGTGAATCATGAAGTGCAGTGCAAGGACGAAGTGAGGATAGCTATGAAGAGGATGAAGAACGGAAAGGCTGTTGGTCCAGATGACATACCTGTGGAAGCAGGGAGGTGTTTAGGTGAAATGGCAGTGGAGTTTTTAACTAGATTGTTTAATGAAATCTTGGAAAGTGAGAGGATGACTGAGGAATGGAGAAAAAGTGTTTTGGTACCGATTTTTAAGAATAAGGTGATGTGCAGAGCTGTAATAACTACACAGGGATTAAACTGATCAGTCACAGCATGAAGTTATGGGAAAGAGTAGTGGAAGCTAGGTTAAGAAGGGAGGTGATGATTAGTGATCAGCAGTATGGTTTCATGCCAGGAAAGATCACTACAGATGCAATGTTTGCTCTGACAGTGTTGATGGAGAAGTACAGAGAAGGTCAGAAGGAGTTGCATTGTGTCTTTCTGGATTTAGAGAAAGCATATGACAGGGTGCCTAGAGAGGAGTTGTGGTATTGTATGAGGAAGTCGGGAGTGTCAGAGAAGTATGTAAGAGTGGTACAGGATATGTACGAGGGTAGTGCGACAGTGGTGAGGTCTGCGGTGGGAGTGATGGATGAGTTTAAGGTGGAGGTGGGATCGCATCAAGGATCAGCTCTGAGCCCTTTCTTATTTGCAATGGTGATGGACAGGTTGACAGACGAGATCAGACAGGAGTCCCCGTGGACTATGATGTTTGCAGATGACATTGGGATCTGTAGTGAGAGTCGGGAACAGGTGGAGGAGACCCTGGAGAGGTGGAGATATGCTCTAGAGAGAAGAGGAATGAAGGTCAGCGGGACTATTTTTATTTATTTTTATTTATTTTACATTTGTTGACCGGGCTAGTCTAGCTGGATATATGTCCATTTTCAGTAGAGGCCCGGGGAGAAAAGCTCCAAACAGGAAATTGACAAAGTTAACAAAGTTCAGGACCAGAATTACTCACAATACAGAGCTAGGGTCAGCTGAACGGTTATAATAGTAAATTTCTATATGAAAAAAAAAAAGAAAATTTATAGTAAAAATTAAACTAAGCAATTCTACAGAATTAAAACTAGGCAATACTAAATAATTTGGACTAAGCACTTCTATACCGAAAAAATAAACAATTTTTTTTTTTTTTTTGACTAAGACAGAATATATGTGTGTGAATGAGAGGGAGGACAGAGGAATGGTGAGGATGCAGGGAGTAGAGGTGGTGAAGGTGAATGAGTTTAAGTACTTGGGATCAACAGTTCGGAGTAATGGTGAGTGTGGAAGAGAGGTGAAGAAGAGAGTACAGGCAGGATGGAGTGGGTGGAGAAGAGTGTCAAGAGTGATTTGTGACAGAAGAGTACCAGTAAGAGTGAAAGGGAAGGTCTACAAGAGGGTAGTGAGACCAGCTATGTTATACGGGTTGGAGACAGTGGCATTGACAAAAAGGCAGGAGTATGAGCTTGACGTGGCAGAGTTGAAGATGTTAAGATTTGCACTGGGTGTGACGAGGATGGACAGGATTAGGAATAAGTATATTAGAGGGTCAGCCCAGGTTGGAAGGTTTGGAGACAAAGTCAGAGAGGCAAGATTACGTTGGTTTGGACATGGACATGTGCTGAGGAGGGATGCAGAGTATATTGGAAAAAAGATGCTAAGGATGAAGCTGCCAGTTAACAGGAAAAGAGGAAGGCCTAAGATAAGGTTTATGGATGTGGTGAGAGAGGACATACAGGCAGTTGGTGTGACAGAGCAAGATGCAGAGGACAGGAAGAAATGGAAACAGTTGATCTGCTGTGGCGACCCCTAACGGGAGCAGCCGAAAGAAGAAGAAGAAGATCTGCTGGCTTTATCCAGAAACTGGGAGATGAAAGGCATCACAGGAAATGCATACAGTAGACTGGAGGGCCAATTGAGAGCATCTCTTGGTGACTCTCTCGGTGGGGGAATAGGGCAAAGTAGCTGCTGCACTTTTTGTTCAGGGGGGATACAAAAAGATCGCAACAGGGCTGGCCCCATTGACTTCCTCCACCATAGGATTGAGAAATCACTCATGAGGCATTAGAATACTTCTACTCAGTTTGTCTGCAATCACACTGGAGCTCCCCGGAATATGCACTGCAATTAGAAAGCAGTCGGATGAACTTGCCCATTGCCATACCCGGAGTGCTTCTTGACAAAGAGGATAAGATCTGGTTCCCCCTTGCTTGCTGATGTCCCAAATAACTGACATGTCTGTTTGGTGTGCAATCGTTCCCAAGTGAAGGGCTTCTTGGAATGCTTGCAACGCAAATAGCACAGCCCTCATCTCTAAAACACTGATGTGCAAGTTGGCCTCTAACTGGGACCAAGTGCCTTGGACTGTCTTTCCCAGGTAAGGCCCCCCCCCCCACCTGGGATGCATCCGTGGTCACTATGGTTTGGGGATGGACAAAGGTTCGTCCTGATAAGATTTCATTGGATTGAAGCTACCAGATCAGGTCCTATTTGAATACATTGGTGATCAACACCTGATGGGACACTGGCTAATTCAGTAGAGACCATTGTGACGCCAGGAGCCACTGTAGGATTCGCATGGGAAAGCTCGCAAGGGGAACTAGAGTGATGGCAGCTGCCATTGATCCTAAGGTTTGTAACAGTCTTACAGTCACTGTTCTGCTGCGAATAATCTGGCTGACTTGCAATTTTATTCTTTGAAGTCTTTCCAGGGGAAGAGACATGATGCCGATGTTTGTGTTTACCACCGTCTCCTATGAATTCTAACTGCTGTGTTGGCGCTAGATGGGATTTTTCGTAGTTTACAGTGATCCCCAGTGAGGAGCAAGATCGAAGGATGTAGTTCCTTGCCCTAAACAACAGATGTCTAGTGGGTACAGAAAATGAAATGGTCATCTAGGTATGGAAACACGCAGAATCCTTACAGTCTGAAGTGAGCTGTTTCCACTGCCATGCATTTGGTGAACACCCTGGGGCTGTGGTAAGACCAAAGGGCAGGATTCTGAACTGATGCCTGGCTCCCATCCAGAAACGCTGGAATCTTCTGGAGTGCTTGTTCATTTTTGTGTGATAATACGCATCCTGAAGATCTACTGAGCACATCCAATTATCTTTTCCTAGGAATGGACGGAACCGTAACCATCCGGAATTTGGTTTGTTGAACTGACTTGTTCCATACACCAAAATCCAAAATCTGTCTACAGTCCTCTGTTTTCTTTGGCACTAAAAGGAATCTTGAGTAAACTCCGGATCCTATTTGGTCTCGTAGGACTGCTTAGATGACTTTTGTTGAGCAGTTTTTGAATTTCTAAGACTGCTGCATATCTGAGACCAGGTGAAATATTTGGGATTCTTTTTGATTGTCTGGGTTTTTTTGAACATGGAATATTGTACCTTCTGGTTAGAATTCTTTGTACCTAATTGTCCATAGTTATATTTAGCCAGGCAGATAGGTGTAGGGATAATCCTCCCCCTAACTGCCTCCAGAAGACAGCAATCAGGCCTCCATTCAGGAGCACTGATGGGAGTTACCAGAGAAAGAATCCCTGGAACCCTGATTTTGTGGGCCACTTCTGCCTCAAGCACAGCATCTTCCACTGTATTTCCTCCTTTTGCCCTGGGTGGATTCTTTGCCACGAGAGTCGTGGAAAGGTCCTTGGGACTTTTTGAACCATAGCTTCTACTTCCCTGGTACCTGAAAGTAAGACTGTTGAGGTGTGGAAAAGCATACGCCCATGGCAGAAAGGGTCTTTTCATCCTTCACATCTGGCAAGGGTCTCTAACTTTGGGATCGAAAAGGAATGTTCTGTCAAAGGTAGCATTGACGAAAGAAGACTTCAATGGCTCAGCAAACTCATAAGTGCATCCACACTTGTCTCCTCATGGCTACACCAGAACCCGCTGCCCTAGTTGTCCCTTTGGCTACATGCGGAATGAGACTCATGGACGAATTGCACATTGAATGAAGGGTTGCCACCTGGGAAGCTACTTTGTCCTGAACCCCCTCAGCTACAGCTCCTGTCAGAGTATCTGAAAGCTCCTTTATCAGATCTCGAAGTCGCATGAAATGTGTCATGAAGTTCAAGGACATGAGCCTGAAGGTTGATAAAGCGTATAAGCACTTCCTGAATCTGTCATCCTAGACTGTGTTACTAGGGTGGATAGTATGACTTTCAGCAGCAAGTTCCTTTTTACTGGCTGCTGCAACCACCATGGCATCTGTTGGCACCCCTTTAGCCCAATGTTGCTGATCCTGAGGAGCTGACAAAATGCACACAATCAATTTAATTAGATAGACAGCAGGTGGAGAGATCCAAGAGGTAGACTGTTGGGCATGGAAAGTTTCCAGATATACAGATCCCTCTGAGGAAGGCTGATGGGAAGTCCAGCCACCCCTCTGGTTCAGGATCTCCAACAGGTCTCCAAAAGAGACGTCATCCGGGGGTGACATTGTGGAAACTTCCCCTTCATCAAAATCAGTATCTTCTGTGCAAGACTATTCAGGGGAGTCCAAGTAATTCCTCTTGCACTTTTTCTTCAGCAAGGCAAATTGCTGGCCTGCGTGACAGCAAATACTGTTTTCTTAACTTTTTTCTTTCTTTAGCTGGAAGAAAGACAGACTGTGGGACTGACAGATTGTTCCACTGTCAAGTTGAAAATGGTGAATCTTTCCCAGGGAAAACAAGCAGCAAATGCCAGTAAAACAAAGTCTTTAAAAGTCACTTTTTCATAGGCAAACAGTAAAATGCACTTTAACACACTCTGTCAGCCCCACAAATTGAAATAAATATAATTTCTCCACAGAAAAATGGTTCTGTTAAAACACAAACTCCTAGCTTTACAATCATTTTCCAGGAGAGGAAAGTGTCAATAATAAACAAAAATATTAAACAGAAATTTTTTATTCCCCCAAAGGGAACTTATCTGCCCAGCAAAGAAACAGCACAAGCAGACAGTTGATCTCTGAAAGCCTCAGAAGAGCATACTCTTTGGCAGCTTTGAAAGGCTTAGTCCCCAAACTTGTTATTTAGGTTGAGTCAGCTCCAGCTGCCTGAGAGTTTGGGTGAGTGTAAGGTGCCCTAAAGCTTTGGAGCCTGGATGGCTGTTATATCCTTGGCAGGATATCCATATAGCTAAGGCCACTACAGCAGGGATTAATAGGATGATTTTTTTTAAACAATAAATCTCTTTATTAAATTATTACTCATGACACAGGCAATCATACATTTACATAAATGAAAACAAACCATATTAACATTATACATCAAACTAATTTACCCAGTCACCGTCAGTCAAACATTACACAGCTCATTCAAATCCTGCCTTCTTTTAAACCTCATTCCTCCTCCTAAACATTATTCTGCATGTATTTTCCCACATTTCCATTACTTTTCTATGTAATTTGCTCCTACCCTTTTCTAAAGATCCCATTTTCAGTTGTTTCACCTCTGTTACTATAAATGTGATGAACACCTTGAACTAGGTACAGCTGTTGGTCATTTGACACAAAAGTCCAAAGACAAAATGCTTGACTGGTCTCTCCTCCACAATGGGTGATAGGCAGATAAAATTAAGTTTTATCAAACTTCCAGTTTAATCCAAATTTGTTTTTCAGTGTGCAGATACTACAGGTAAAACTGGACTGTAGAAATTTTGCTGCATCCCTGACGTCTATCAAAATTAGTGTTTTCTAATATGCTGTAGTTGCTTACCATAAGGGTGTTAAAAATATCTCCTTTACTGCACTCATAATTAAAAAAATACATATAAACATCACAGCTGAGGAAGTTTCCCTGTGGTAGTGTAACACACACTCAACTTACTGTCAGTTTGGCAATCAAACTACACTAAGGTGGTAGTAGCTACAAATGAAATTAATACAAGAGTGTATACATGCATGTTCAAATGTACACATACACACACATTCATACACACTGTACATACCTCCATATTAAGACTGAGTAATCATTTTTCTACTTCACTGATTTAGAACCCACCTGCATCCACTTGTAGATGGGTTGTCCTGCTCAGACCTTCCACCAAGGAGGCTAAAACTGTTTGAACTTCCAGGAGGTGATGAACTCTGAGACTTAACACTGCTGAAAGCAGAAAATACAACACACAAAATGGTCAGCTATGGTTAGGTAGACAGTTAACAAACCAAAATGAATGTTATCCATATAACACAATGATTATCTACAGAATAAACAAAAATAGAAGTTATGTCCTTACCATAACGTTCCATGTGGAGTGTTCATCTCGCCTTTGTTCTTACACCTGGGTTCGGAGCCGATCCTCGGCTCCGTGTCGGCCGCTTGGCAAAGCTCTGCATCAAGAAAAAGCTCGAGACCAACCTATCTCCCACAATCCCCCTCTGCCTTTACCTCAGATCTAGTTTGCAAGCAAACCAGAAGTCAACGGAAGAGAATACAACACATTCATGCAAAAACATAGCTGAAACCCAGCCACAACAACTGAACAAAGGCAGAAGCTGGAGAACCAAACCAGACACCTAAACTGGACGTTCTTCCTGAGGGTGGGAGGGTGGGAATATAAGAACAAAGGCGAGATGAACACTCCACATGGAACGTTATGTTAAGGACATAACTTCTATATGTGAGAGTGTTCAATCTCGCCGTTTGTTCTTACACCTGGGTAGCGTCCCTAGCTCCATATTCCTGAGGAACTCACGGGAGAACGTTCCTGAGCACAGTGGAACCAAAGGTTGCCCTGTCCCTGGAAATCCTATCTACTTTGTATTGAGTAATGAATGTATGTGGTTTAGACCAAGTGGCAGCCGCACAAATAGTGTCCAACGGTAGGCGGGCTGCATGAGCCAGGGATGTAGATATTGATCTTGTAGAATGCCCTTTGGGCTTGACAGGTAAATTCTGCTCAGAGGCAGCACAAACAAAAAATAATACAATCGGAAAGCCATTTGGAAAGGGTTCGTTTCGTAACTGCCATGCCCTTCCTGCTGTCTGCAAAAGCTATAAAGAGCTGGTCTGTTTTTCTGTGATCCTTTGTTCTATCCAAGTAAAACCTGAGTTGTCTATGAACATCTAACTTGTGTAACATATATTCCAACCTATTGGAATGGTTCTTGAAAAAAGTGGGGAGCTCAATGGACTGATTAATATTATTAATGGTTCAAACTTTGGGAAGAAAGGATGGATTAGTGCGAAGAGAGACTATCAGGGTGAAAGATCAAATATGGGTGTTTAATGGAAAGAGCTTGAAGTTCCGATACCCGTCTGGCCGATGTGATAGCTACCAGAAAAAGGGTTTTCCATGATAAAAACTTCAAAGAACAGGAAGAGGCTGGTTCAAAGGGTGGTAGCATTAGCTGTGATAATAGAAGGTTCAAATTCCAAGGTGATGTAGGAACTCTAACTGGTGGCCTAATATGGAAAGATCCTTTTAGAAAGGCCTTACAAAGTCTATGAGCCATAATAGGAGCCCCATTTTCCCCCACATAAAAGTTTGAAATGGCAGCCAATTGCACTCTCAAAGTGGCAGGAGAAGTTCCTTGGTGGAATAGTTCGGCTAAAAACTCCAAGACTCTGTTAAGAGGGGCTATTACGGGATCCAATTTTTGTGTAGATGCCCAGTGTACAAAACGCTTCCATTTACTAGTGTATATCTTTGTAGTGGAAGCTTTATGAGAAGCTACCAGAATATTTTGAACTGCAGGGGAAAGAAGCTCAGACCTGGCTAAGAAGGGAAGCGGAGCAGCCAAGCTGCTAGTCTGAGGGAGAGGAGCGACGGGTGGGGAGCCCCTGACGAGTGGGTCAGCAGATCCGGCTCCGGGTCCAGGATCCAGGGTTCCCGAATTCGGTGTTGTAGAAGAAAGGGAAACTAAATTTGACGAGGCCAGAATGGGGCAATGAGGATTATTGTCCTTTGCAGGTTGTTGGCTTTCTGTAAAAATTTTGCAATCAGGGGAATATGAAGAAAAGCGTACAGGAGACCCGGGGGCCAATCGTGAACCAGAGCGTCCCTGGGGACTTCCCCTGGAGGGGGTAATAGGGCAAAACAGCTTCTGCATTTGGCATTCATTGGAGACGCAAACAGATCGCAGCAAGGCTGACCCCACTTGCGAAAAATTTCCTTCGCAATTGACTGTTTGAGGGACCACTAATGAGGTAACAGGATGGCTCTGCTCAACCTGTCCGCTATGACGTTGGATAACCCCGGGATGTGCGTTGCTATCAGGAAGCGACCCATGGACTCTGCCCAGTGCCAGATTCTCATGGCCTCTCTGCATAGTTGATAAGACTTGGTTCCTCCTTGTTTGTTTATGTACCAGACTACGGACACGTTGTCCGACTGAACTGCAATGGTCCCTAGAGGAAGAAGGGGAGAAAAGTGTTGCAACGCCAGAAACACTGCCCTCATCTCTAGAACACTGATGTGCAGATTGTACTCCAATTTGGTCCATTCGCCTTGGACTGTCTGTCCCTGAAAGATGTCCCCCCACCCTATCAGGGAAGCGTCCGTGGTCACTGTAGCTGCCGGTGTGGGTAGCACAAATGGTCTTCCGCTGGAGAGATTGCAAGTCTGAAGCCACCAAGACAGGTGCAATTTGCAAATGTTCGTGATGTGAATTTCGTGTGTCAGTGGTAACTGTTGGAACGACCATTGTGCAAACAGTAGCCATTGAAGAACTCTCATGTGCAGTCTGCCCAAGGGTATCGCAATGAGGGAAGCTGCCATGAGACCCAAAACCTTCAGAACCAGTTTTCCTGGGGATTTTTTGGACAATAGGAGAAGAGATATATGGTTTTGTAGGGAGGCTATTCTTTCTGGAGGAAGCCTTAGAATTAAGCAACGCGTATCCAATTCTGCTCCTATGAATGAGATATGCTGTGATGGCTGTAATAAAGATTTTTCGAAATTTACTGAAATTCCGAGATGAACACAGAGTTGTAGTGTGTAATCCCTGGCCTGAATCAGTCGACGCTCGGTGATGGCAGAAAGGAGCCAGTCGTCCAGATACGGAAACACCTGGAATCCCAGGCGTCTCAAGTGAGACGCTACCACTGCCATACATTTGGTGAAGACCCTGGAGGCTGAGGTCAGACCAAAGGGCAGGGCTCGAAACTGAAAGTGACTGGCTCCCAGCCGGAAGCGCAAGTGATCCCTGGACGCCCTGGCCATTTTGATGTGGTAGTACGCGTCCTTTAGATCTATTGAGCACATCCAGTCGTCCTTCTGTTAGAATGGAAGGATCGATTGAAGCGTGACCATCCGGAACTTTTCCTTCTTGATGAAGGTATTGAGTTTGCTTAGATCCAAAATTGGCCTCCAGTCCCCTGTCTTTTTTGGAACTAAAAAGAACCTTGAGTAAGTTCCGAATCCTCTTTGGTCCGCTGGGACTGGTTGGATGACTCTTTTTTCTAGCAGCTTTGAAATTTCTAAAGCTGCAGGGCCTCGCAGATGGGGCGGTACATCTGGGAGTCTTTTCTGCGGAATTGGGGGCAATAGGAAAGGAATTCTGTAACCTCTGGTAACAATGCTTTTTACCCAATTGTCTGATGTAAGACTTTGCCAGGCCTGAGGGTATAAAGCTAAGCGACCCCCGACTGCCTCCAGAGCAGGACAGTCGGGCCTCCTCTCAGGAGTGCTGGAAAGGTTTCCCGGGGAGTGTATCCCTGTCACCTTGGTTTTGCGGACCCCCTCTGCTGCCAGGGCGACGTCTTCCACCTCTGCCCCCTCCTCTGCCTCTAGAGGGGGCATCACCCTGTGTGCCTGGGAAAGAGCCTTGGGGTTTTCGAAACCACATTTTTCCACCACGTTGCCCTTTGGGGTACGGTCTGGATGGGATGGAAAAACGGACTCCGACAGCAAACAGAGTCTTTCCCTCTTGCTCACACCGGGTAAGGGTCTCCTTTACTTTTGGGCCAAAAAGAGTGGCACCATCAAATGGGGCGTTAGTAAAGGAAGACTTGAAGGCTTCCGCAAAGGAACATAAGCACATCCAGGATTGTCTACGAAGAGCAATCGCTGAAGCCGCAGCCCTACTCGATCCTTCGGCTGCATATGAGATCAGCCTCATGGACGAGTTCGCAATAGATGTAAGGGTATTGAGTTGTGCTGTAACTTTCTCCGAGACAGCAGCATCTGTAGTACCCTGGAGGGTATCTCCCAGCTCTTTGATTAGATCCCTCTGTAAGCGTGTGAAATGGGTCAAATAGTTCAGGGATCACATGGAAAAAGCCGCTGAACTAAAAATGCGCTTCCCATACCTGTCCATAGTCCTAGAATCTCTGTTAGGTGGATGGACAGATGAGGAAGATTCAGACATCTCCTTTTTCGTGGCCGCTGCCACCACCATAGCGTCCACTGTAACTCCTTTTGTGAGATAAGCCTTATCTTGTGGGGCAGTAATATATTTATTAGGCTTTCTAGGGACTGGCTCCACCGTGTCAGGTGTCTCCCACTCCCTTCGAGCAATCAATTCCATCAACTCATCGAAGGGCGGAGTGACCCAGGAGGAGGAAGGGCGAGCACCGAATGCCTTCAGCAAGACTGACTCATCCTCAGAAGGGGGTAGGGCTTGCCAATCACCTCTCTGTTTTAGGATCTCCAGGATGTCAGAAAAGGAGACATCCTCTGAGGGTGATTTTGGGGACCCTTCTGACTCATCTAAGTCAGTGTCCGATGTCAAGGATTCTTGTGGAGAATCCAAGTGTCTCCTCTTACACAATCTTTTCCTCGGAACTTCATCGGGGGGAGCTTCCAACGAAGCCTCCGAGGAAGAGGGGGCACCCTCTGGGGGTAGCTGAGACATTGGTGCTCGACGCTTAGATGTAGCCGTGGGTGCAGAGGAGGATAACGGACCCTTATGGGAAGGAGAAACCGTTTCTGCTGAAGTGGTTGTCTGAGTCGACAACACCTTCCTCATGAGGTCGAAGGCCCCCGGGTCCCGAGTCGAGGTATCCCCGGTTCCGAAGAAAACTGAGGAATCCCCGAGACAGGAACCGATGGCATCGACCTCGAGGACGGAGCCGAGTCGATCCGAGCCGAGGCTCCGAGAGGAAGAGTCGGAACCGAAACGTCGGTCTGACTCTCGGTCCCCGAACCAAGGATGGATCTTCGGCTCCACGGCTCTGGTACTGGGTCCGTCGGAGTCGAGGTGAACGGTGCCGACCGAGAAAAAGACGGTTCCGGCACCGAGGGCTCCACAATCATCAGATCAGCCTCTCCCGGCTCCGAAGACTGGATAGGCCTCGGAGGAGGAACAGATGGGGATAAGGGAAGGCCTTCGAGTCTCGACACCAACTGGGAGGAGACAGAGATGAGTTTGGACAAGGCCGTATTTTCCATCAATTTCTGCACCACGTGGTCTACATCGGTGTCGGAAAGGGGCCTAGAAGAACGCGTCGAAGGAATCGAAGACGGAGCCGACCTCAAAAGTACAGGAATAGGAAGCTCCATCACCAGTTCCAAGACTCGAGGCTCGGTAACTGACAAAAGTTCAACACTCGGCCCCGAGGTCTGTGGAACCGGTGAGCGAACTTTAAATGAAGAGCTCGGAGCCGATGACATGGGCTCCGACGTCTTCGATTCCTTCGAGGATTTAGATGTCTGGTCCGATGCATCCAGAGCCTCTTGGAATGCAGGATTCAACAGGCCTCTATCCATAAGTTTCCTGCGCCTATCTGTCATGACCCTACCACTGAAAGAATGACAGATGGAGCAGTCTTCTTGCAGATGGAGAGGGCCAAGACAGTAGACACAGGAACTATGATTATCTGTGACAGACATTTTCTGTCCACATTGGCACTGTTTGAAGCCTGATTTAGCTTTTTCGGACATGATAACAGTACAGTCAAATCCAAAAAGTTAAACAATGTAATAGCCAGTAATAATGTCAAATCCAGTAATAAAAGTCAAATCCGGTAGTTAAAGTCAAATCCTGTTAAAGTCAAATCCTGAGTATAAAGTTAAAGGGTGGGGTAGGCCCCGAGGGAACTAACTTTAAATAAGTATATAAAAAATTTTATATACGAACTCGAGAAACCCTTGACACACTACACACACACACACACACACACACACACAACTAACTTAAGTAAGAAAGAAGAGAAAATTTATCCAAAAGGATATAGAAAAAAACAATCTTAGCTTTGAGGTGGTCCGAGCTCATCAAAAATGATGCGAACGTTGCAACGGCAAACTAGATCTGAGGTGAAGGCAGAGGGGGATTGTGGGAGATAGGTTGGTCTTGAGCTTTTTCTCGATGCAGAGCTTTGCCAAGCGGCCGACACGGAGCCGAGGATCGGCTCCGAACCCAGGTGTAAGAACAAACGGCGAGATTGAACACTCTCACATACAATATTATATTCATAAAGTAGCAGAAAGTATTCTAAGAACTATGACAATGCAGGAATGGAGAACAAAGATTATGCCAAAAGGGATAACTGCAATTAGTGGTACACAGAATGTGTAGGAGGGGGCTGGAATTTACTGGAGAAAACTAGCAAAGGAATCAAGGTATTTGGAGCAAATATTTAGAGAGGGAAAGGTAAAAGAATGGGAAGAGGCCAAGTATACATTTGGACTGCAAGCTAGAGATTGCCTTCCTATTAAGGATTGAAATCAGAGTGTAGGCAAAGAGAAAGGAATAGGCGGATCCTAAGTGAAAGACCAGCACTGGTAGAGTTGTTAGTAGAATCTTGGACACAAATTGCTGTTAAGAAAAAGAAAATTAATAAAGCATATTAAGTATTGCATGATAACTATAAGAATCAGAGGAAGCTAGAAAGGATTGGGAATGAGATTGGATAAGCACTTCACAAAAACAGTAGGATATATATATGGCAACCAAATATGCAAACAAGTCTGTAAGATTTATGATTTTTGCTTGAAAGTGTTTGCACAGGTATTTTTACACCCCAGCAGACTCCAAAGAACTTCTCCTCAGATAATTGCAAATGTTGGAGGCACGATGAGGAAGAAAGAGGTAATTAGGAATATATTTTTTGGAGTGTAATGAGTTGGCAGATTTAAAAAATTCCATGCAGACTACTCTATCAGAAATACTGGGTAAGTAAACGGGTGTAACCAAGGAAAAATTTTTTTTAGCTTTGATACAGAAACGGAACTGGCTTGACACAGTAAGGCCTTGCTGAGTTTAATTTTGGTGGCTGCCAAAAAACAATTACTAGAAAATGGAAATCAAAGTCTAAACCAGTACTAGAAGTAGTTAATATAGTAACAGATAAAAGACCTAGAAGTGGACTCTTTAGAAAATGGTGGGAGCAAATTACATAGAATAAAATGAGAACTGTAGGAATAACAGATGCAGAATATTTAGAGGAGGAGGAGGAGCAATGAGGTTTGAGGGAAGGCAGGAATTAAACAAGATATATAATGCTGGAATGACGATAACTGTAATAGTGCAGAAGACTCCCTCTTATCCGGTCTCTCTGGGACAGGACCTTAGGCTGGATAAACGAATGTCTGGTTAATCAGAAAAAGTATACAAAACAATATTTACAGATTATAAATAAGCTAGAATAACAGTATTTGTGTTAGTATGCATTTTTCTAATGAATATGAAGTCTACAACTCAAATATTTGTCATTATTTAGCCCAGAGTAGGTGGAAGTATTTTCCTCTGCTGTCTTTTGCTAGGATTACACCAGAAATTTGATGGACGGTTAAAGAAAGGCCGGATAAGAGGGAGTCCACTGTAGACTGCATGTGATGTACAACGTTTGCAACTGACAATATAGGTCAATATTGTTTTTCATTTATATAAATGTATGACTGCTTATGTCATAATTGATAATTAAATAAAGATTTTTCTGGTTTAAAAAGGCTGACTTCTTTAACAAATATTAATGAAAAGTTACCATAGCCAGTAAAGGAAATAAGCAAGTATGTATGTTATAACAGAGGAAGCTGATAGATCACTTGTCTGGAGAATCATATGCCTTCACCGCCTACTAAATTAATTAATTCATTATTATCATTAGAATAGAAACTGTACTCCACTATCCTTCAATGTGGAGAAACAAAAACAAAAAACACTTTAGCAAAGTAGATAAGCCAAGCAAAATTTAATAAATATTTATTAAATCTAGAACTTCAAATGGTCACCTAATTTACTTGTGTATTCATTCTGATGGAGTTCCTGTATGCACTTTTGGAACGAAAGCACTAAATATTTGCTAAATTTTGCTTGGCTTATTTGCTTTACAAATACATTGTTTGTTTGTTGGATCATTAGAATAGCAGTAAAAGGTGAAAGATCTGAATAAGGTAAGTAGCTGTATTTAATGTAAGCTCCTGTAAAGAGTAACATAATATCTCTACTTAGACATATTTTTGGTATTCCACATTCTTCACTGTTTTCAACATTTACCCTTGTTCGAAAGAAAAACAGGAATAGCTTAAAAAACAAACTGCACTTCCACATACAGATAGTGAAAAAGACCATGACAAATACCTGCGTTTAGAACATCGTACTCTAAGGTATGCAACACAAAAAGGAAGGTATAAAGCCACCATTGTCTAATTGTCATATGCTTTTACTGCAGCTTGGAACACATTCTAATTTGTTCCATTAAACCTTAGTGCATTTAAAATGGTGTCTACTTAAAAGTGGCTTGTTTACATCTCTGCACCTAACGACCCAGGATAGCTGCCAATAGAAAAGAAAATGCTGACAGTACAACATGGGTACTGCAACTTCTCATAAGCACACAACAATGCTGTTCTGTATGAATAGGCAATTTAATCAAAGGAACAAAGCATAGCTGATGCACATGCACTTGATACTGTACTCTTGTAATAATGATTGCTGGGAAGACAGTAAAACAATACAAATACAGAAATAATGGCTTACTTCAGCAGCTGTATTCACTGCTATAGGCATATTGTTGTAACATTTGTAAGCTGTCAGGATGCTCAGTAAAGATTCAAAACACCACAGATGTGCAGTGTCCACTAGGTAGTTACTGTGACCAACAAGTCATGATGATTAGGTGACATGTATACCAGTAAGAATTAAATATATTTCTCAAAGTAAATAGCATCTCCTGCTAATCCTCCCCTTTTTTGTTTTACAATAAAAACAATAATAATAAAGTAGAGCACAACATTATGACCTAGCTACAGAGTACATATACTGGCAACACAAAGTTAACTTAAGCAATATGACAGCATGTCACTGATCTGTTAAACACACAGAACAAATCCCCAACACCTTGAAATCAAGCACTAACATTTCAGTCTTTACAGTGTTTACTAGAACTCTACAGCTGGCCTTTTGATCACTTTTCTATAGCCAGATTGTTTCATTGAGCAACATACAGTCAAGCTGGATTCAGTTCTGCATTAATTCTGAGATCATTCTGATTGTCCTGATGCTGATGAAGACACAGAAGTGTCTTCAAGTAAGATTAGTTTTCTCACATGCTTCACTATGTCTTTGTGCGTCAGTGCTTTCGCTGTTTGCATTAGAATCTATGGACTAGACTTTCTTGTCTTTAGGAGATGTCTTTGGCTTCTTCTGTACAACTGGGTGTCATTTCCTTCATCCACACAGGATCTCCATTTGCTGCACAACTAGTTAGTACAGTTTCATGTTGATAACCCTGCCAAGGCTGTTACATTCACGGTCTCTTTACTGCATTTCTTAGACTAAGGTTCTGCGAATAAATATATACTGAAAAACCACAACTAGTGTTAGCACTCTTTCAGCAGACACCTCATTATCTGTATGGTTCTCTTCACTTGCCCTTTTGACTGTGGGGCTTAGAAATTCACATTCCTGAAGTCCCAGTGCTGTTAAGATGATTTAAATTCCATACTCAAACTGTGTACTACTATCTGATGACAACAACAGGTATGCTTTGCCTTGAAAAGACAAGACATCCATGCCCTTATCACACTGCTGCTTATAGGACCTGTTAACGTAAACACTTCAGCCAAGTGCAGCTGTAATGATGAGGTGACATGCACGCTGAATAAAAATGACTGCTCTTTTCTTACAGTTGTACAGTACTACTTGGTACAGCTACTAATTCACATACATTCTATTTGAACGCAGATGCTCAATATTCTGTACTGTTACAGTATGGTCAAAAACTCCGTTTTTTTGCCAAACCGTTAATTTAAAAGTTTGACAATTACATCACTAATTTACAATTAGCTACCTATGCTAACCCAGCATTAGAGATGGAACCCATAATGATGTAACAGCCCCTGCCATCCCATAAATATTAATGCCAAAAACATACCCCACTACATTTACTCTTCTGGTTTTGGAAGCAATTTTTTTTATGCAAGGATACAAAACAAGCTTTGTTTTTTTGTGAAATAATGACTACCTGGAATGCAAGTAACAGAATTTGGTAAAGGAATGAGGAAGGCTATACTGTCAGAGAAGCATCAGTGGCCAATTCAGCAAACATGGAGAAAGCTTTACAGATTCTACAGAAAGACCACTGACCTCCTGGACTATCACTTTCATAAATGACTGCCCAGATAATTCACCATGGCAAATTGCAAGGCTCAAGAACCTTGAGGTTTGGAAAACGTTTGAAAGGCAGTTTTCATAAGACATTAAAGATGGACTATTTACTCCTATAAGATTAATGATACTACTGAAATGGATGAGTAAAACAACCAATGCTATTTAGAAAGGACAGCTGAAAGTTCTTTTGAAAGAACATGTTCTAGGATCTTTCTTGGTGAAGCCTGGTTGCATTGTTCATTTTTTCCTATGTGGCATCTGCCCTATGCCTACTGACCATCAAGCTGCCCATGATAGGACAGGATACATAGTGAGGGATGGTGGCAATGCACAGCCAGCTATGTCCCACTCTCATCATTTCATTTAACGCAGATAGGACACATATGGATGCCATGCTATGGTCTAAAGCAATACATACATGCAATTTGCCTGCTGGAAGATGGAGCAGACTTGCAACAGACACACTTAGGTAAAGCAGGAGTAGATATTGCAAACTTTCAATATGGTGCCTGTCGGAGGTGCAGAAGGATGGAACAACTGTTAATGTAACTTAGGCAACTGGGGCTCAATAGCAGCCAAGCCTAGAAGGGGTGTGGCTTGCATGCCTCTCTCACGGGACCAGGAGGGTCACTTGCACTCAGGGACACACTCAAATGGTGCAATTTCCCTGGTGGAGGACATCTCGAGTAAGTGGTTAGCTCATAGCTTGTCCCTCTCCAGCACTTTGGGAGTGCATGCAGGGAAGACAGGGGACAAGTCAAATCACCCTTGATGGCTATGTAAATGATCGCTCCTCTTGGGGCGGACTCATGCTTCTGTGATGAGGAAATTATCTGGTCCACTGGTAAGGAGGGGGCTGATGACTACTAGGAAGCAGGTGTACAAAGAGGCAAAACAAATATCTATCTATGCACATGTCTATATCTGTATTTATATCTATACTTATAGCTATAGAAATATATATAGGCATGGTTATAGCCAAGGAAAAACTTAAAAGAAACTAATTTGTTTTTAAAAGAAGCAAACACAGATCATGGCAAAGCAAATAAACTAAGGAACAAACACAAGGAGAGGAAAAAAATAATTGCATTCAGACAATAAAAAATTCACAAATACACCAAAGCAACCAAAGGCTATTGCACTCAATATGAAGTGCAGCATGAAAGAATTTAAGACAGGATTCACATCCTTAGCTTCCTCTCCTTTCCACCAAGTAACTCAGATTTCCCACTACTTAAGGGAAAACCACAGCACTAGGTTATGCATGGGATGTGATACGAATGAATGAATGGGGGGGGGGGGGGCACAAAAGTGAAAAAAAAAACTTTTTGGTGTTGATATAATCATACAATAAATAAAATGTTTAAGGCCAATGGCCTGCCAGCGGCTTGAAGTCCACTGTCCTGTGCCAAAACACATGTGTATCCATGTATTTATCAAAGTCCTTTCAAAACTATGAAGACATCAACACTGTTTAAAAAGCACAGGAAGTTTGTTCCATGGGAAGTGGCACCACAGAGTGATAACTCTGTTGTGTCGGCTATTACTGTTAATGGATTTTATAAAACTACCTACCTTTGTTGCATACTGGCCTTCCCATTGACATGCTCTGGACCAACTGGGTCTTGCCTTTCATAGCCCAGAACCAGGTAAAGATCCCTCACTCAGAAGAAGCAATGATACAGAGGATGACAGCTTTTGAGGGCTAAGTAAGAGTTTTCCAAGTCCATCTAATCTTGACAGTGACTGAATTCTGGACCCTCTCCAGATGAAACAACTGAGTGGTCAAGAAACTGAAGAAGGGATAGAAGGTTGATTAAAATATGAATACTGAGGAACTGTTATAAAAAAAAGTTAATTTGGGTAAAGCTCTGTTATCAGCTAGTAATTATACTGCCTGGATACCAGCAAAAAGGAATCTCTAGAATGCAAGTGAAGACCAAATAGTAAATCTTAAACTGTACAAGTATAACTACAAACAACCAAACCATCTATAAATGTAAATAGAAATGTAACTATTCTGTGTTTAACTGCACCTTAGTATAATGCAATGTAAGTAAATGGGAGCTTTTCTCCCCGGGCCTCCACTGAAAATGGGTATTACCCAGTCAGACTTTCCTGGTAAACAAAAACAAATAAAAAGTTTCAGCTTTGGTACAGGAAATGGCTTCCAGTAATTTAGGGGGGAAATTAAACCAAATTACATCAGATATGTTTAAAATAAGTGAGACACTGAAGAAATACAGAATGTCAAATATCAAAAGGCTAGTAGAATCCGCGGTGGTGGTGCTGCGGTAGCATTGTTGCCTCAAAGTAAGACGCTGTCCGGTTCGATTCACAGCTAAAGCGTCTTCTGCGTGGAGACATGCGTGAATGGGCGTACCTTTGTTGAAGGTTGTGCGTCAGGGCTGGTAACTCGGCACATAAAAAATAACTACCCATCATTAGCGGACCGGAGTTCCGCTGTGGCGACCCCTAACCGGGAAAAGCCGAAAGACACAAACAAACCAAAAGGCTAGTAGAAATAGAAGCTTTAAGAAGCTATTTGGATGAGCTGATAAAATTGCAGACATTAGAGGATGAAATAAAGGAAAGACTGGTTGAACACGTGGTTTCTCAAGAAGAGCTGTTTCACAAACAGAGCAGAGCTTACGGAGAACACCTACAATTTTTTCCTACACTGTAGGAACTAAAAGAGAATACATTAATTTATGAAAATACAAATTGACAACTAGAAATGGTATTCAACACAGGATATGTTAATTGAGGGCACGCTCCAAATCTGGCCATGAGAAAGCAACAGACACCTATATTAGTAAAGATGTAATCATACCAGCAGAAAGTGCTGTGCCTCACAAAACTGTTGCAGAAGGGAAAAGTAGTTTGTGGAAAATGATAATTCAGTATACATCAGCCAGAAGAGAAGCATGCTAATCCCTGTAATCAGGATACTGAGAGGCAGTTATGAAATTCAAATTGCTAAGTACTGCTGATTCAGAATGTTGTTTCCTGGAGGATCAAATACATTATTGGATGAAAAACAGACTAAAGAGGAAAAAAAGTTCAGCCAACAAGGAGCACGTCTGCAAGCTGAAGATTCTGCTTCTTAATCTTCTTACAATAGCAAAATCTATAGACTTTGCCAGTGAAACCACTTCCAATATTCCAATGGAAAATGCTTGAGTGACAGAAAAAAAAAAAAACAAGAGTGGACAAAAAGAATCAGAAGTACTTTAGAACTGAACCAGACACTAATGTTGACAGATCAAGATGATTAATTACAAGACTTGCAAAAGTGTAAAATTAGCGAATAAAAGAGACAACTATAAAGCATTAATCATATTAGATGCAGTTTGGGCATGTGAACTGTGTTTCTGCAAGACGTGGCTGCTGAAAAAGACTGGACGTTTGTTGACCGGGTTAAACTAGTTGGAGAAACTACAAAGCATTAGCCTACTTTAAGTATACATAACTAAGTAAAACAGTTTTTGTTCTTATTTAATATTTGTATAAAATTAATTAAGTAAATGGCATGTTATACTGTAAAGCAGTTCTGTACAGTATGCAGTCTGAGGTATTTTACATCTGATGTGGTGAAGGTTTATCAGTGATTGCTGTATACATGATTATGATATTCCCAACGAAAATACTCAAGCTTTGCAATGTAACAGGAAAGACTGGAAAAAAGCAAATTAAAGTCAATATAATATTGTAATCTTGGTCTGCTAGGGGATGTAAAAGTATATTGAGCATATATTTAGAATTAAAAGATAGTTATTTTTCTTGCTTTTATAGATGTGAATGTCTAGATTAATAAACCTGCAGTTAAGCTAAAGTTTTTTTACGCAAATAAGCTTGAAAAATTAGTGATGATGAAAATCATAAAAAGTAGTGCATTCTTACATTTGCACAGTTAATATATTTCTTCATTAGCACCACCTTCTACCTGGAGACAAGGAGTGTGCAGGTACATGCAATTAATTATGACAAGCCAGAAAAGCATGTGCTGAGCAAAATCTACAAGAGTTCTTTCTTGCCTCTGCAAGGCTATTTGTTATTTTCCATTAGCACATGTCTAACAAGGAGCCCACTGGTGCAAAAACAAAATCATAAGAGGTCTGTAAACCGTGTTTTAAGTGAAATCTTTGTGGTATAATGCACTAACACAGTCATGCAGCTCAATGAAAACAGTCAGAAACTGTGGGAAGTGAATAGCCTTACAAGTATTAGCCTCCACAGCAGCCTAAAAAGTATAATGCATTCAATATAACGCAAGCACCTCCACAGCAGCCTCAAAAGTATAATGCATTCAATATAACGCAAGCACATTTTTTCTTAAGGCTAAAATTAATGTTTACTGAAAGCACATTTTTTTACATTTGGAAGGGGAAAGAAATAATACAAGATGAGATAGGTGCAGGGTTTGAGTCTCACAAGGGATAATTGGCTAGGCTTAAATGGCTCGCAAGAGCAGTTAGCTTAGTACTAACCTAACCTATGATATATATATATATATATATATATATATATATATATATATATATATATATATATATAATATATATACCTCTGATAAAAGCCTAAGGCATATTTGCTCAGACACAGCTCCACGTGGTCCTGTTGAGTCTTCCTGGCTACAGAGAACTGAAAAAAAGCGACTGCTTTCCTGATTAAGTATCCTGCTGTTTTTATATTTGTTTTACCTTCTACTGCTTACCTAGAGCAAGCTTTAACTGTTTTCATAGTTATTTACTGCATTTTTTATTATCTGCACTTAAAAGTACATTTTAGTCGAAATTAGTCTAATTCAAGTCGAAAAGTGTTTGTTTGCTGTTTAATTTAATTGTTTGGCTGCCCACTAAAGTGTGCTAGCCTGTACTACTGACTTATTGCCTTTTCTGCATTTAGCGTGGAGTTGCCACTAGAGCACCATCGGGCAGCGCCGGTTAAACAAGGTTAAACTATTTCTGGCTCCGTAAAGTCTGCTCTTCATTTTTCCCTTAGAACTGCTCTACTTGTAATCTAAACAGTCTATTCTCTATCTGTAAAAATCAGCACTTGTTCCTAAAGCATTTTTTAGTCAGGTAAAGCACTTCTATATTATACAAAGTACTTCACTAGCTTAAAACCCCCTCGAGTACCCACTTCCCTATAGGTCCTTTCTGACTCAGTTACACAGCAAACTTTTTCATTTCTTCTAGCATGTCAAAGGGTCAGTTGCTAGCGTCCTCTCCTGCTCAGCTGGTGAATCTGGGACTATTGAGGCAATGTTACAATTGCCTCATGTACACAGACAACCCTCTCCTCCTCTCACAAAACACAAATACATGCGAGAGATGCAACTATATAGCCAAACTGGAGGCTGAGCTCTCTCAACTCAGGACTGGCAAAACCAGACAGGAGGAGAAGGTAACCACACACACCATAAACCCAGTCTCACATAGAACTATCACAACTACAAATCAAACACATAAACACACAAAGACATACTTGGAGGCACTGATCAAAAATCTACCAAAACAGCAGAGGCCTCCAAAGCAGACACCCAAACAACTGCCACCTCATGACATAACACAAGCAACACATAGATCACAAAGTCAGTGTGCAGATCAGTCACAGCCCTTAAGGCCAAACACAATGCCAGACACACTTGTCATAGGTGACTCCATAGTCAGACACACTGACGTCCCACTCACCAGACTGAACAAGGAGAGGGTCACAGTAAGCTGCCTGTCGGGCGCTAGAATCCGCCACATAACACAAGCACTCAGGTCACTCCACAGCAAGTACAAGTATGACTCAGTCATTGTCCATGCCGGTGTGAACGACCTGAGACGTACCTCCCTGGACTACATGAAAAGAGACATAAAGGAGCTCTCAGATTATGTAGCCCAGGCTGGTATGACCCTGACCCTGAGCAGTATCCTACCTTCACCAAGAATGATGCCACAATACAGAGACAAAATGATCAGTTTTAATAACTGGCTTAATTTCTGGTGTCATTCTAAGGGGATCCAATGTCTGTCTGCCTGGAATGACATGCTTGACAAGCCAGCTCTGCTTCGCAAGGGATGGCTTGCACCTGTCACCCCTGGGTTTCCGGATATTGGCAAAGGCTCTTGCCACCCCCATAGTGCCTTTTTTAGACAAGGCTCAAATTCTAAACCCACCGTCCTAGAAAACAATAATGGAAAAAAACTAAGGGTAATGCTGCTCAATGCCAGAAGTCTAAATCTCAAGATGCACGCCCTTGAAGCCCTCCTCAGTATGGAGAACATCGATGTCTGTGCTGTGACTGAAACCTGCTTCAAGGCTCCTGAGAGCACCCCGGCACTATCAGGTTTTATCTCATATCATGCGTTCCAGCTCCAAAACCCGGACCGTACCACAAAAGGAGGGGGTGTATCCATATTCATCAAGGAAACCCACACCTCCAGGCTGGTGGCAACTCACGAAGCATCAGAGACCATTCAGGTGCAATTAACCATAGGCAAAACTGCTCTAGCATATTACAGGCCACCCTCTCAAACTCAGGAACCCCACGCAGCCTTCCTGAAGACACTGGAGAGTATAAATGTCTCTCCAAACACCATCATATTGGGTGACTTCAACTACCCAAACATAGACTGGGAACATTACTCAAGCCCCAATACCCTAGCCCAAAGGTTCCTGGAGTTCATAAACTCAAATGCTATGGAAGAACTTGTCACCATTCCCACAAGAGGTGAAAATATACTAGACCTGATCATCACAAACATGGGGACAAAATGCTCCACACCGGAAGTATATCCCTCATTGGTGAGATCAGACCATAAACTAATCTCACTGGAGATCCACATCCCGCCCCCACCCCCAACAAAAAAGACCATAGTGAAGAACTTCTCAAAAGCCAACTTCACACTTCTTAAGACTGGTGTGGTATCCTTCAAGGCCCCTGAGCCATTGGAAACCACAACCCACGCTGCTGAATCCCTTACAAATGCTTTCTACGAGCACCTCCAGGATTGCATGGATCAAGCAATCCCAAATAAAATCAAGACCCTTTCCACCAAAGGCAAGCGCCCGATCTGGTGGACCCCAGCCATAAACAAACTTTACAACAAGAGGAGAAAGCTACTACAAGATAGAGCAAAATCCCTAAAAGGGAAGACATCTCTGATCAATACTAGTAAAAACTACGATCACTCATAAAATCATCCAAGGCCAACTTTGAGAGAAAAATCGCCAAGGACTCAAAAGACAATCATAAGGCCTTCTTTAGCTATGTTAGAAATCTGGGTGGAAACTCCCAGATATGCTCAGAATTAGTCCAAAATGATACAAAAATCACTGAACCCACAGACATTGCAAACATACTGGCAGACAGGTTCAGTGAAAATTTCTCCCCTCCCTTTCCCCCAAAAGGAGAAATATCTATCCCAGCAGAGTGTAGCCTCCCAATCATCTCAAATGCCCAGGTGAGAGCTGCTCTCTCTAAAGCTAAAAACACAGCATCAATGGGACGGATGGTGTCCTGGCTGTGTGCTACACAAACTCAATGAGGAACTAAACCCACACATAAGGCTGCTGTTTAATCTTAGCCTTACCACAGGATACGTACCCAAAGAGTGGCGTACGGCAACTGTGGTCCCACTCCACAAAGGCGGTGCTTCTACAGACCCTGGTAATTACCGCCCCATAAGCTTAACAAGCCTGGTCTGCAAAGCTATGGAGAGGATCATAATGGAACTCATAAATAAAGACATAGGGGACCTACAGACATTGGATCCTACCCAATTCGGCTTTGTCAAGGGCAGATCATGCCTCTTGAACTTGGTCAACTTTTTTGAAACAGTCACCAAGGCCATTGATGAGGGTAAGGCAGTTCACACAACCTACCTTGACCTTACAAAAGCTTTCGACACAATACCCCACTCGGGTATCATAGAAAAGCTCACCAGCTTAAATGTAAACCCATATGTCACAAGATGGGTTGCAAACTGGCTCAAGGACAGAACCCACAGGGTTAGAGTTGCTGGTGCCATGTCAGACTCCAAGCCGGTCACAAGCGGTGTTCCACAGGGCTCAGTCCTGGGCCCCCTCTTGTTCGGCATCTACTTTTCAGAAGTGCAGGCAAACATAGGAGGACTGTGGCTGACAAAGTTTACAGATGACTGCAAACTGGGCGCCATAGTTGAAAATCCACCAGACACAGATATCCTCCAGAGAGGTCTCATAGAAATGGATAACTGGTGCCAGAGTCATGGCCTTAAGCTAAATGCCAAAAAATGTATAGTCATACCCTTTGGGAAAAACAAGGTAACCCCCAATTACCACATAGGTGGTAATCCATTAAACACGGAAGAAGTTATCAGGGACCTGGGGACCCAAGTTGACAGTAACCTCTCTTTTGACACTCACATTGCCAAAGTGGTTAGGAAGACCTTCTACATTGCCCACCTGATCATGAAGGGATTCACATCCAGATCAAGGGAGGTCATTGTACCCCTGTACTCTTCACTTATCAGACCAATGATTGAGTACAACGCCCCATTCGGAATGTACCTTACCCGACACCTGCAGCAGTTGGAAAGACCCCAAAAGTTCCTCACCAAAAGGATAAAGGGGCTCAAACATATGTCATACGATGCCCGACTTGAAGAAACTCCAGCTCTATTCAGTCGCATACCGTCTGCTCAGAGGTGATCTGTGCCTGACATACAAGGCCATGTCCAACCCGGAATTAATGGACATGCTCCACCTCAAAAATCCAAATCCACCAGAGCCACGAGCAAGAGACTTAAACCTCAACACGGATATAAATAGGACGTGCTGGAGGGACAGATTCATCACCCAGAGACTCCCTACACTATGGAACAGAATCCCAGTCCATGTGAGGCAGAGCCCCTCACTGACTCTGTTCAAGAGAAATCTTGACGAGTGGATGGGAGATCGTAGGTTTACCCCGGGAATCATCTCTGTGTCACTGCTGGACAGAGGCACGGCAAACTAATGGGTATAGTATTCTCATCCTAAGGGGTGGTGAAAGCCACACACACTCTGGCTAGGCTTATAAATGCCCTAGGGCAGATAGCCTAGTATGAACCTATGAACGGGTGATCCGCTGTGGCGACCCCTAACCGTGAAAAGCCGAAAGAAGAAGATTTTTATATATATATATATATATATATATATATATATATATATATATATATATATATATACATACACACATACACACACATATATATATATATATATATATATATATATATATATCAGATATCTCTCTCTATATATATATATATATATAAATATATATTTTTATATATATATATATATATATATATATATATATATATATATATATATACATATATATACATATACACATACATATACACACACACACACACACACATATATATATATATATATATATATATATATATATATATATATATGTGTGTGTGCATATATATATATATATATATATATATATATATGTATATATTACATACACACACACATACATGCACAGACACACACACACACACACATTATATATATATATATATATATATATATATATAGATATATATATATAGCTATATATATAGCTATATATATATATATATATATATATATATATATATATATATATATATATATATATATATGTATGGGTCCAGGACCAATGCTCGAGCGGCTTTTTCACCGAATGTGAAACGTCCATGCATACTTATGCGAAAGTGCTTTTCACCTAAGAAATATGCAGTTTTTCTTTAGTTACTTCAGAGGGCCTATACTTAAGCTTAATGAACTGGGATTTCTGTCTGTGTGTTGAGCAAATGTCCAATTATTTCCTGCTTCTGTGTTAGTTGGCATGTTTGCTGTAGTCTGCAGCAAATTGTACTACAAAGTAACCAGAATGCAGCACATTCAGTTACTTCGTCATACAATAAATAAAAAGAATAAATACATAGATGCAGCTATATTCAAGTAAATAACAAAAGCAAGATGGAATAAGAACAGTGTACCTACATGCAACAGGTCTGCAACTTCACCAAGTGCTCCTGTACCATACACTTTCCTTTAGACTGCCTTTTACTAATCACAGAACTGTATAAATGCTGCACAGTCTGGCTAGCACTTAGCCGAGCTGCTGTCACGCTCAGAAGCTCCACTCACATTGCTTCTTTTGTATCATTCCAGACCCATCGGTATTCCTCCTTCGACAGTTAATTTGCATTCTTCTGATATAATCATTCGTCTCACTGTAACCTTCATCCATTTGCATTCTTGACAGCTGACTTCTTCATTTTATCTGCAACTCTGTCACATTAAACCACATCCCTTCAGGAGTGGCTGCTTGTGAGTCACATGCTACTTCCACCGCCAGTAAAGAGTATACACTTGAAACAATCCCTAAAATTATACCATGTTCAAAACAGACAAAAAACAAGATTATTTTCTGTGGGAGATGTTGCACCACCCCCACACAAACACACACTCGTCATGCAAGGGGCTAAAATGCCCACACCATCAAAGTATGTATGTATGCATGCATGCATGTATGTATCTGTGCATGCATTTACTTGTTTATTTACATTTTGTTTACTAGATTAACCATGCCAGGCAAGGCTCATTTTCAGAAAAAAAATCTCTGGAACATTACAATAGGAGACTAAGAAACCAACTATAAAAAATATGGTTTCAATTAAAACATAGTAGGCAAAAATGTAAAGCATGGCAGAGTTAAGTACACATCAGAATAACACTTAAGTAAAAACTGCAGATAAACAGTTCACATCTATTCATATAAGTAACATGTAAAAGCGTCTGTCATGGTTATAAATATACATACACACAAATATTTCAAGCAAGAGCATTAATGCCCTTCTCGCCTGTCAATTTACCAAAACAGCTATTCCCATAAGTGTCCATGGTGTTCTTAAAAATATTTGAACTAGTGCTTGCTTTAATGTAATTTGGTGGTCTGTTCCATGCATCAGCTGCTCTCTCAGAGAACTAATTAGTACACATCTCATTCCTATAGAATCTTCTAGTTTTTAATTTCTCCAAGTCTTTTGGGTTTTTAATACCATGACAGGAATGGACCCCATTCCTAAGTCAAAGTACGATTAAAGTTCATGAAATTAGTATTGTTTCATTCTTTGATGTTACCCAAAGGTGCTCTTCGCAGCACCCGCAGTGTGCCCAGTAAGGACTCCTTCTGCAATTCGTACGGTGTTACATGAATTGGTAACATATCTAAATATGATTGTAAACTCCTTTTTATAAGACCAGTTGCTTCTACTACTATTGGAACTGTCTGAGTATCTTTCTTCCATGTAGCTCTCGTTTCTGCCTGCAGATCGAGGTATTTTATGACTTTGTCTCTCTCTCTACGCAAGACACTGTAGTCACTAGGTGTGGCAATTTCAATGATCAATGCTACTTTTGTCTTTTCTTGGACCACTATATCCGGTTTTCTAGCATCTATCTTTTGGACTGTTGGTATTGGGTGATCCCATGTGATGTAAACTTCATCACTTTCTAGGATTCTCTGTGGCTCATGTTTCCAGTGTTCTATAGCCACTTTGATACCATAATGTTTGCACAATCTCTAGTGTAACAATCTCATCACATTATTATGCCTTTCAGTATACAGTCTTTCTGCCATTAGAGAGTCGCAACCAGCTATAAGGTGTGTGACCGTTTCCAACTCAGTTCCACAAAAGCTACATATGTCTTTCTCCCACATGTTCAGTGGGCTTAGTAAACCAGCGTGTACGTAGCTCACTGTCTTGGGCTGCCATTAACCTTTCATTTCTTTATGTAAATTCACCTCTCCTTAACCATTCCTGCATTAGTTCTTGATCAACATGAGGCTCTTCCAGAAGTTTTCTATACTTGCAGCTATATTTATGTTTTTTTTCCCCACATTTCTTGCCTTCTCACCTGGTCCTTCACCTTATATTCGTTCTTTTGTTTTTTAGCACATTCAGTTGCTGCCTGGTTTTTATCCACTTGTGGTTTGATTTCCATTCTTGCTTGACGTTGATATGCTTCTGCTAAATTAAGCAGAGATGTCATCTTAGAATCTTCTTTTTTTTTTTTTTAATTTCTCCCCAAGTCTTTTGGGTTTCTAATACCATGACGGGAATGGACCCCATTCCTAAGTCAAAGTACAATTAAAGTTCATGAAATTAGTATTGTTTTATTCTTTGATGTTAGTCAAAAGTGCTCTTCACCGTACCCACAATGTGCCCAGTAATGACTCCTTCTGCAATTCGTATGGTGTTACATGAATTGGTAACATATCTAAATAAGATTGTAAATTCTTTTTTATGAGACCAGTTGCTCCTACTACTATTGGAAATGTCTGGGTATCTTTCTTCCACATGGCTTTTGTTTCTGCCTACAGATCGAGGTATTTTATGACTGTGTCTCTCTGTACGCAAGATCTTCTATGTAGGTCATCTGATGATTCTCTACTACTTTTTGATCACCCCAAACATTCCCATAGGTAGCTGTCTCTAAATGCCCTATATACCCGAATAAGGTCTCCTCTTAAATATCTATATGAGACACTGTACCAGTTCAGGTATTTTAGTTTTTCATAATAGCTTAAATTTTCACAACCACAGGGAGGTAACAGAGTTAATGAGCTATTTCTAAGGTGTAGGACAGATGAAGGGTCTACTGATGGACGCAATGACAGACAAGTAAGAATTTAGGAATAAGAGTGGTGAGTGAGAAAAAATGAAGTAAAGAATAGACAGGTAGATTTTAGGGCACACTGAATGCAGAGTAGTGGTTCTGCAAGTAAAAAGATGAAGTAAATGGCATAACTACCACATGGGTAATTAGGTGATAACCACATCTCATACAAGATATGGTAGAGCTGAAGAGAAACTTGGATTTTTTAATTATGAGAAATGGTTTATGTCACTGACCACCTGAGGTAGTGTCTTCCAGAAAATGATTAAAAAAGAGCTAGGAACTTGGTCACCAATTTTTCTAAATGTTTTGTTCACTGTTAAATTTTTATTAGTCGAGTATAGAAGTCTGAGTTTTATACGGGGAGAGAATGAAGACAGTGAGGGGCATTTGCAGTTCTACTGAATTTTCTAAGTGAAAGCGAGAGGAGTGTAGGTTATTGTATTAGAAAAGGACATCCATCCCAGGTTAAGGAAAACTGTAACAACAGGCTTTTAAAAACAATACAAAATACTTTTGAATAGTTTTATTATCAATAATATTGAGGTGAAGGACTTCACTTTTAGCAGACAGCAAATCCATGTCTGTTCTCAATGGCAGCAAATGAGAGCTGAGGTAACTGTACACATTAAGGCATGAGGAGAAAAGAATTCTTAAAAGGGGCTCAAGGCTGGATCACTAGTTTTGCTGGGTTGGATCTGACAAGTGGCTCAAGAACCAACAAATTAGATTAAATTGAAGGAATAAGATATAGGCTGTAATGACATTAAAATATGTTAGTACAATTAAAATGAAAATGGTGATAGTGCAGAACACTATCCTCCAAATGTGCAGTAGCAAACCCAGCCCAAATACTACCCATGACATAATTCAAGCATGTCCCTCTCGCCGCGTCAGATATACCTAATGAATATTCATAACCTACTAGATCATGACATAGAATGTGTGTAGATAATGAATATTCATAAAGCAAGCAGTTTCTGACTGCAACAATTGTGAATCCTGTGCTTCTAAGGCTTACCACTGTCCTTGCACTACAACTATGACAAAGTTAAAGCTTTTTTGCTGCAGTGTTCCTGTGCAACAGCATTACAATTATTTCTTGTTAATGTGCGTCTCCAACTTTTACTGTATATTTAGATGTTAAGTTGTTTACTGCATTTTTTTCAGTCAGGTTACCTTATGAAATTTTGAATATTGTTTGTCTATAACATGCCACAGTTTCTGCACCATGTATGCTAGCATTTTGAAGCATACCACTCAACTTCTTTCTTCAAGAATTTGATACAAAAGTCAAAAATAATGGGGGAGGAAAAAGGTAATTAACTCGAGAACAATTTGTAAAGATTATAATACTGTAAACATTTTAACTGGCCAAGAGTTTTGCATTATGAATATTCATCAGACAAGAGTTGAATATTCAAAAGTAACTACTCCACCCCCCCCCCCAACATGTGAAAATCCATTACTTCAAGTAGTTGACCTGTCAATCTAGGTTAAATTACACATAACATAATGAATTTGCATCAGTCATGCTAGGAGCAACCAAACCTGCAGGAACTGGGGGGGGGGGGTATTCTGGTACAGTATTCCACACTTTTACCATGAAAATTTATGTGATGTGAGACAAGACCCCCAAACATTCTCCAAATGACACACTACTAATATTTAACTCAGAGGTCATAAAACCTTGGAAAAAAATGAATACGTGGTTTTACTGAAGAAAGAAAAAAAATTTGTTTGAGGTTCTGCATCTGCAGCCTTGTAGTAAGAATATATGGGGGGGGGGGCACTCATGCAGCTGCATGGCGCTTGACTCCCTGCAAAAACATCAGTACAAAATATTTCTAAAGTAATATATTGCCATAATCATTCTGCAGCATCTATTTTTGGATTTTCATCAGCAAATTAAGTGCTCTAGAAAGTCCAAAATCAGTATAGGTCAATATAGCAGTTTATAGTTATGACTGTGTATTATGCAGGCTTGGGTCTACAGTTGGCTCCACTTAAATACATACTGGATTAAAAGCATATTTTGCTTAAATGCAAAGAGTTAATTTAGTCCCCTTTTTAGTCAATGGGAATGTATCAGAGTGTATTCCGCATTAACGCATATTGGTTAACTGCACATTTCATTTAAATGCATTACCGTTTCAAATCCCGTGTAGATCACTGACATTTAACTTTACTTCACATAAGTGCATTGCAAGCAACTTTCAACAATGAAATCCCTTTGATGCTTTGTAAGCTGTCAATCAGAAGGGTACAAAAAATTTCCACAGCATTGGATATACCATGGAACACAGTGAAGACAGTCAAAAAGTGGAGAAAATATGGGACAACAGTGACGTTGCAAAGAACTGGACGTCCCTCCAAAATTGATGAAGACAAGAGAAAAACTGGTCAGGGAGTCTGCTAAGAGACCTACAGCAACACTGAAGGAGCTAAAGGAATTTCTGGCAAGTACTGGTTGTGTACTACATGTAACAACAATTTCCTGTATTCTCCATATGTCTGGACTATGGGGTAGGGTTGCAAGACGGAAGCCTTTTCTTACACAGAAAAACATCCAGGCCCGACTAAAATTTGCAAAACAATACATAAAGTCTCCCAAAAGCATGTGGGAAAATGTATAATGATCTGATTAGACCAAGGTTGAACTTTTTGGCACAATTCCAAAAGATATGTTTGGCGTAAAAACACCACTTCGCATCACCAAAAGAACACCATCTCCACTGGGAAGCATGGTAGTGGTCAGTATCATGCTTTGGGGTTGCTTTTCTTCAACTGGAACTGGGGCTTTAGTCAAGGTGGAGGGAATTATGAACAGTTCCAAATAGCAGTCACTTTTGGCCCAAAACTTTCAGGTGTGTGCTAAAAAGCTGAAGATGAAAGGAATTTTACCTTTCAACATGACAATGACCCTAAGCATACATCCAAATCAACAAAAGAATGGCTTCACCAAAAGAAAATTAAAGTTTTGGAATGGCCCAGCCACAGCCCAGACCTAAATCCAATAGAAAATCTGTGGGGTGACCTGAAGAGGGGTATGCATAAGAGATGACCTCACAATCTGGCAGACTTGAAGTGCTTTTGCAAGGAAGAGTGGGCAAATATTGTAAAGTCAAGATGTGACATGCTGATGGACTCCTACCTAAGAAGACTGAATGCTGTGATTAAATCAAAAGGTGCTTCAACAAAAGTATTAGTTTAAGGGTGTGCACACTTATGCAACCAGCATATTGTACGTTTTTTATTTTTTATATTTTTTACCCTAACAGATTTGTTTGTTTTTCAATTAAATCGTACAGATTATACATCATATTAAAGGAGAGAAAAGTTATGAAATTATTTATTGTGGTCTCATTTTTTATAGCACAAAAACCTGGCATTTTAACAAAGGTGTGTTTATATCCACTCTATGTAGCCCTCTATGTCACCAGGGTGGACACACAAACAGGCTCCTGAAAAGCAGTCATGTAGCACCTAAACTGCCAAACACTTCAAATTATACTTTCAGATCTTCAGGTGCATTAAGCCCTTTTTTCACATGAAATGAAGGAAGGGATATAGTACAGTTGTGTACACTTACCATAAATGTAGATGTTCGGGTGTATTCACTGTTGCACATATTTGGGTCATATGCCTGCAGGTAGCCCTCAGCCGGCCTGAATACCAGAGTCTTGGATTCCTCGTCGGATGCTGTCTCTTCTTCAATGACGTCAGGTCGTCAGGAGTATAAAACAATGCAGCAGACGCCATTACATCAGTTTTTCTTGCCCCAGATGTCAGGTGCCCCCATAATGGGAAGCAATTATATGTTATGGTACACCTCCATCAAAAAACAAATACACCAGAAAACTTAAATACACCAAATAAGAAGGAAAGGTAGAGCCAAGAGAAGTCAGGGGGCTGGAGGGAGGGTAACAAGGACTGCAACAGTGAATACACTCGAACATCTACATTTATGGTAAGTGTACACAACTGTACTACGTTCTTCATGTTTCACTGTTGCAGTCATCACATTTGGGTTGATTCCCAAGGGAGGAGGAAGTTAGAGGGCATTAGGGCCAGCTATTAAGCCCTGCACGACTGCAGTGCTCTGGATTTAGAAAAAATAGGCATTTGGTAATGCTTGGTGAAGGTATGTACAGAGCTCCAGGTAGCAGCTTCTAGGATGTCCCTGGTAGCTGCAGCCCTGGTGGAATGTGATCTTATCCCCTTGTGGGGTAGATTTTTACATGATGCTTATAGCAGAAATGAACGCAATGGGCTATCCATTTAGAAATGGTTTGCTTTGATATGGCCTTCCCCTCTGCCCCTGCAGCAAAGCCAGCTAGCAGTTGTTCAGATTTTCTGAAAGGCTTAGTCCTGTCCAAATAAAATCTAAGTTGTCTGTGCACATCCAGAGAGTGCAGTATTCGTTCTCCTTTGTTTTGTGGATTAGGGAAAAATTAGGCAAATGAATGAACTGATTTAGGGCCACACTAGACACCACCTTGGGCATAAAAGAAGGATTGGTCCTGAGGGAAACCATGTCTGCATTGAAGATAATGAAGGGCTCCACTGCCATGAAGGCCTGTTCTTGCTGAAGTGATGGCTAGAAGGAAGGCCGTTTTCCAAGAAAGGAATTTCAACTCTGCAATTGCAGCTGGCTCAAGGGGAAAGAGTGAACTTTTCCAATACAAAGTTAAGGTCCCAGGCTGGAGTAGGGGTTCTCCTGGGGAGGGTCTTAAATCTAAAGAATTGCTTTAACAGGGGGTGAGAGAAGAGGGGTGGCTCAGTATTGTAATGTGCTGAAATGGCAGAGGCATGAATTTTAATTGACGAGAAGGATAGGCCCTTGTGGAACATTTCTGTTAAGTACTGAAGCTGGGCACTGTTGTGCCCATCCCCTGAGTCTGGCTCCAGGAACAGTATCTTTTCCACTTTACAGCATAGGATTTTCTAGTACTAGGCCTCCTTGCCTCAAGAATGACATCTAGCACCTGCTTACTGAGGGATGCTATTGGAGAGCTCAAGGAATTAGCCAGGCTGCAAGGTTCAGGGTTTGAAGCTGAGGGTGCAGAATCTGGCCCGCCTGCTGGAACAGCAGGGAAGGGGTCTGAGGCAGGTGCCATGGTTCCAGCAGTGTCATACTGCGCAAGAGGGGGTACCAGTGCTGACGTGGCCAGTCTGGTGCAATCAGTATTGTCCTTGGCTTGTCCTGTTTGATCTTCTGCAGAACCTTCGAGAGGAGAGGCTGAGGAGAAAAGACATAAACTGAAAGGCTTTCCCAGGTAAAGAACAGAGCATCTACATTCCAAGCTTGACTGTGGGAAGTCCTTGTGCAGAATTTGTCCAACTGGCAGTTCTGAGGGGAGGCAAACAGGTCTACCTCTGGAGTCCCCCATTTGTTCAACAGGTTGAATATTTTTGGTTCCAGTTTCCATTCGTGTGGGTCCATGACATTTCTGCTTAGGTCGTCTGCCAGTGAATTTAGCTTGCCTGGCAGGAATTGAGCTTGTAGGTGCACTTGGTAGCTCAAGGCTGTTTTTCACAGAGCCATGGCTAGTCTGCAGAGAGGGTATGAGTGGGTTCCCCCTGCTTGTTTATGTACCACATAACTGTAGTGTCTGTCTTTACCAATAGTTGGCCTGGAAGAATGCGGTCTTTGAAGGCTGTCAGGGAATTCTGTACAGCTAACATTTCTTTTTGGTTGATATGCAGGTGCATCTGTCTCGGGTTCCATTTGCCCTGAATGCATTGCCCTGCCAAGTGAGCCCCCCATGCATAGTCTGATGTGTCTGTTAGGGTTTGGGCGGCAGGGGGTAGAGTGAAAGGGAGCCCCTTGTTGTGGTAGCAGGCCTCTGCTCACTAAAGGAACTCTGTCTTTATACAAGGAATTATAGGAATCATTGATTCCAGGTCCTGCGAATGTTGACACCATAGGCTTTTTAGATACCACTGTAGTTTCTTCATATGCAATCTTGCATATGGAATTAGTAGAATGCAAGAGACCATGAACCCCAGGGCTTGCAGAATTTTCCTTGCAGATAGCCGGGTCTTTGTGGCCAATAGTTTGAAGCAGTTTGTCAAATAAACTTGTTTCTCTGTAGTAAGGAAAGCTATCTGGGAAGTTGTGTTCAAGCTTGCTCCCAGGAATACAATCTGTTGGCAGGGTACTGGGTGAGATTTCTTTTCGTTTATGGTGTACCCCAGTGAGGTTAGAAGTTTCTTTACGAATGCCAGATGTTTTAATAGCAAGTGCTGGCTTTCTGCCTGAATCAGACAATCGTCTGAGTATGGGTATATTTGAATATTTTTCTGCCTGTAAAATGCAATGGCTGGAGCTAGACACTGTGAATACCCTAGGCACAGTAGATAAGCCAAAGGGAAGTGCAGAGAACTGATAGTGCATGGAGCCTGCCCTGAAGCATAGGTATTTCCTGCAAGATTCCCTTATTGGAATGTGCAGGCAAGCTTCCTTCACGTCTAAGGTTGCCAACCAGGCATCTTTGCCTAGTACTGGAAGCAGTTGTTGAAGTCTTAGCATTTTGAATTTTGGGATTATCAGAAAAGTGGAGAGGTCCAGGATAGGACTCTAGGAGCTGTCTTTTCTGGGTACCAGGAAAAGTCTTAAACAAAAACCTTGTCCCCTTTGTTCTGCTGGGACAGGTTGAATAGCCCTGATATTTAGAATGAGAACCTGCTGCTGGGCCTCCACCCACTGATTGAGGGGAGGTCTGGCCAACCGTTTGGCGTTGGTAGGATGTGGAAGTAGAATCTGTATCCTTGGTAAACTATTTTCAAAACCCATTTGTCCTGGTTAATGAGTTCCCAGTTTTTGCATGCAGGGCGAGCTTTCCTCCTAAGGGAGCAGTCAGATGAGCAGGGCTTGGAAGGGTTAAGTTTAAGTCATTGCACCATTTTTCCGTAGGGGGGTGGCTTATTAATACCTGCTTTGGAAGTGGGAGCCCCCCACTGCTTAGGCCTGTGCGTAGCCTGAGACTGTAACCTAGGTGGCCTGCCGTTCCTAAGTTTGGACTGAGAAGGCCTGGAAGCGACTGGAAAAGACCAATTCTTTGAAGGCCAATGCCTACTAAATCTGGGAGGCTGTACTTGTAGGAAATCTTTAACAGTTTGCATAGATTTAGCTTTTTCCTCCATCCTTTTGAGGACTTCTTCTGCTCTGTTGCCAAACAGGCGGTCTTGGTTTAAGGGAGCATCCAGTAATTTAGCTTTAACATGATCTGGGAAGATTTGCTCCTTAAGCCAAGCATGCCTTCTAAGTACAGACCCAGTGACAGCAGCCCTGCAAGATGCTTCTAAAGAGTCAAAACCACATTGCAAAGTATGTTTGCCAACTTGTTCTGCAGAATGCATTAAATCCTGTAATTCTTTGTGTTCAGCACAGTCAAGAATCAACATCATTTTCTGTTTAAGCAGTCCCATCATATGCTGCTGGTACTTTAACATATGAAACTAGCAATTTAAAAGCCTTAATGACCAAAGTAGCAGAAGTGTATACCTTCTTATCCCATCTGTCCAAGGCTCTAGAATCTCTATCAGAAGGGGTAGGATTTTTGGCAGCAGTAGCCTTAATGCCTTTTGGTCCTTGGGAAATG
Organism: Protopterus annectens; assembly: GCF_019279795.1. Classification (NCBI taxonomy): domain Eukaryota; kingdom Metazoa; phylum Chordata; order Ceratodontiformes; family Protopteridae; genus Protopterus; species Protopterus annectens. The sequence goes on from NC_056734.1 coordinate 131,544,318, forward strand.
GTCTCTGGATCCGCAGTAGGATTCTTGAAGAGGAACATGTGAGAGTCAGGTACTCTAATACCGGTCAGGTTTTCTGGGAGCTGGAGGTAAGGTGTCTGGAGAAAGACTAGATTCCAAGAAAGCATCATCTACAATGTCCAGAACAGGAGGGATAGCTAAAGGCCTGTGTTGAGGAAGGAGTAAGAATTCCCTAAGCCTCTTTTTGGAGTCAGAGTAATCTTGGCTTTCCCAGCGGAAATGCTCCCTAAGAGTGTGCAAGGTTTCACCAAAATAAAAATCTTCTGGTGGGGAAGCAGAGGGAATGGAATCCTCTGCAATAGAATCCTCATAGGTAGATAAGGGCAAATCCTGGTAATCAGAAGGGACAGAAATATCAGATTCCTGATCAGAAGAATCAGAAGGAAAATCAGTTCTAGGTCTCTTAGAGGGGGAAGGCTGGCTTCCCCTAATTAAGGTAATAAGGTCTTCAGCCATTCTAAGCATTTGTTTTTTAGGCATATGGGCCTGAGCATGCGGTTTGGACGTAGGTTTTCTAGGAGTGGTGCGAGTTTTAGGCCTGGATGAGGAGATGGCGTCCGTTTAAAATGCAGGTCTGTAGGCCTGAATACACCCTCAGAAGCTGGTGCCTGCACAGCGGCTCCAGACCCATCCAAGGTAGAGACATCCATAGGTTCCATAGTCGAAGAAGTATCTCGTGGCATACTGGACTCCGAATGGGTCTCAGTAGAGGCCTGCGAATCTGAAGTAGCAGGTATCAGGGGCTGCGAAAGCACCTCACTGAGTACCGGCAGACTGGCGACTAGCTTAACGGAAGCGTTGTCAGCAGTTTTAGACCTATGAGGTCTGTCTCTGTCTTTATCCTTACATTTTTTGTAAGATTGGTAGTCGGATGGTTTAACAAAGCCATTTCGGAGTACGGATACTGAGTACCAAAATAATTTGCTGCAAAGATAGCCTGACGACAAATAGTTTGGGGGTTGAACAAGGCACAAAACCAACAGCGAGGGACGTCGTGGTCTGGATCTAAGCAGGGAATGCAGTAAGAATGAAAATCTTTATGAGGTATTTGCTTTCCACAGGTAAGACAATTGTTAAGTTTTACTGACATCAATTGGAGCAAGAAACAAGATCCCCAATGGGGTACTTATCTTTTTGAAGACTTTGGTTCTGAAACTCTAAAACGAAAATTTCAGGAGTCGGCTGACCGGCACTTGCAATCTGCTTCTGCTTCTGCTTTGGGCACTGCATGGCAAGAAAGACAGATATAATGGTGTTGGCTGCATGTTTTATATTCCTGACGACCTGTTGTCATGGAAGAAGAGACAGCATCCAACCTAGGAATCCAAGACTCTGGTATTCAGACTGGCTGAGGTCTACCTGCAGGTAGATAACCCAAATGTGATGACTGCAACAGTGAAACAAGAAGAACATCTTTAAAACACACCAGTTTTCAAAGCTATACATTTCTGAACCAGTCATGATTCTCACCTAGTCTTACAGACTCCTTGCCTTCCTTAAACTAGTACACATACAAGTATTCATGTATATTAGAAAAAGGTATATAAAATATTACGTTTCAAAAGGCTAGTGAGGGCACTTTTTACTATACGCACCCTCTTCAAGACAGTGTAACTTGAGAATTTTGCATTATGTATCACCTCAACCATTATCAGCAAACTGCATTTTTCCTTAATTCCATTTCTTAACAGCATTGTCCCCTTAACCCCTGCACAGCTAGTTCTAAAAGGAAGGGGATTTAATAGGACTGTCTATCATTGTTTACAAATGGAATACTAGAAAAGACAGTTTGTTGTGGTTGATTGAGGTACGTGTCCCAAAGAGCAAGCACTTCATCCTAACAGTCATGCTACTGGTGCAACTACTCTAGGCATGACATTACATAAACACACAAGCAAAGGTGTTTAAATGCAAGCACATCACATCTTCAGTCTATAATTTGCAGTATACTTGGACAAAGTTGTAGTACTCTGGTGGAAATATTATACAGAATACTAGGAAATGCAGAACATAGATCAGTGGCATTATATCATGCACAAAGTATTCAGTGCAATAATAATAAATGCGGAAGCAGCAGCTGCACATTGCTGTCACTTTTACAATATCAGCCAGCTACAATGACAGCACATGAAATTCAAGACTACCTCAGAATAACCAAATATTAAAAGGGGAAGAAATGGAAAACTAATTGCCACTCAGCAATGTAAAAGGAACAGCAAATAAAGTTTGCACATCAATGGCTGGTGTTGATACAGACAGGGGGAGCATAGCAAAAGAAAACAGAAAAACATTAAGAAACTTTTGAAACACTGCATTTACATACACCATTACGCACAGCTTGTACTTTTACTGCACTAGATTTCACAATGAAAGATCACAAAATCTTACCATCAAACAAGCGAGTGTTATAATCTTACATATTCATACCATTTTTTTTTGGGGGGGGGGTCTAGCCATCAACATTTTAATCTAACCAACCAACAATATGGAAAGGTAGACACAACACACTGAAATATTTCACTGACTACAGGTAGTGGGATAGTCACAAACCTGGCTCTGACTATTGAGAACTGAATTTGCTAGTAACCCCCAGAGTTTATAAAAAATATGAAAAATTCGGTAAAACTACTTCTTACTAAGCAGATTTAGAGAAGTAAAACCAAACTGTTTTTGCAATTTAGTTTGACCTATTTTACAGTACAGTGTCCCATGTATAGGAATGAGAGTCTAGTTCTGCTAAAACTGTACAAACATTTTGCTAACACAACTAAAATAACTGCATTTTAACAGTTAGTAGCAGTCTGTTAGTTATGGGTCATCCATCAAAAAAGAAAATCTTGCAGTCATACAGTACCTTTTGTGGCTCTCTGATGATCCCAGAAGCATTGCAGAATCCTTTCCATTGGTACTGGAGCTACCATTTGAACCTTCTGAAGACTCATTGCCTTGATCATTTCCATTGCAGTCATGTCCATTTGAGTCATTCCCACTGGAATCATTAGCACTAGAGTCATTGCTTTTCAACTCAATGTCTTCATTAAGGGAATCCTGGCCTTGTTCAATGCATATGCTGTCAAGTGGACTTCTAATGCTCCCACCAGTTTGAAGTGGTGATCGTTCTTCAGTACAGTCACCCTCTACAAAGTTACTCATTTTGGTGCATGGGCACAGCAAAAGCTTGTCACATAAAATAAAGCAGGACTTTGGGCTCTTTTCCTGACTAGAGTAGAGAAATCGGCCTGCTAGGGTGTCTTTCAGCACTGAAATTCTAAAGATTGGTGTCTGTTTTAAGTAACTTGCATCTTAAGAACCCGATTGACTCTTACCTCTCAAACACCTATGGAGCAAACAAATAAAAGCATTAAAACTGAAGGACTAAATGTTGCACATACATTCTTTGATAACTAGATAAAAGAAAGTGCATGTAAACTTACCGTAACAGCATACGTTTGGCTAGATCACTGCTGCAGTAGCCTATGCTATATGCAATTTCCTGCCAAGGACAGGACCATCTGGCCAGTTTCCAAAGCCTCGGGGCACTTTCCACTCATAGCCACTGTCATGTGCAAGGGAAGTAGTACAATGTCAGTGGCTAGGGTACCAAATTTCAGTGCTTTCTTGCTCCCGAAGTGGACAAGAGTACTGCCACACACAGTTCACACTAATAAAAATCCCACACTCCCACATGTGCAGGTGTGGTAGCCCAGACGAACAAGTCAAAAAGATCTGGAAAGAGACCCAGCACCCAGGAAGGGTGTATTAGATGAGTTAAGAGGAAGGGAAACTACTTGTCGAGGCCAGAATGACGATGAGGATTACCTTGCTCTTCTGTTGACACAGTTTCTGTAGAAATTTTGAAATGAGGGGAGCAGGTGAATATCCATAAAGGAGACTGGGAAGGCCAACTGTGAATCAGAGTCTCTCGGTGACTCCCTCTCTGAGGGAATCGTGGGCAAAGTACCTGCTACATTTGGAATTGTGGGGGGAGGTGAAGAGGCTGCAGCATGGTTGGCCTCACTGACTAAATATCTGCTTTACTACTGAAGGACTGAGAGACCATTCATAACAGAATGGATCTGCTTAGACAGTCTGCTAATACAATGGATTTCCCCAGAATACGTCTTGCTAGAAGAAAGTGACCGGAAGAGATTGCCCACTGCCACAATCATTACTTCATGACATAAGGGGTAGGAAAAGGTTCTCTCCTGTTTGTTGAAGTACCAGACTACCAACATGTTGCCTGTCTGTACAGCAATCATCGCTTAAGAGAGAACACCCTGAAAGGCCTGCAATGCTATGAGGACTGGTCTCATCTCTAGGACACTGTTGTGAAGATTGGTCTCCAAGGGGTACCATATGTCTTGAACAGTCTGTCCAGAATAGTTCCCCCCAGCTGGGCAAGGGAAGAGTAAAAGGGCAGCCCCAAGAGATTTCTGTGTGAATCCACCAGTTTATATACTCCAAGCAAATCTTTGTGATTTGTGAATAGGGGAATTCATGGAGTGCCAACCTACTGACCATTGTACTGCAAGTGTCCACTATAGAACACTCATGTAAAATCTTGCTAGTGGCACAAGTGGAACAGAGGTTGCCACTGAACAGAGCAGCTCTAGAATCAACCTCACTGGAGGTGAACAAAGAGATAACAGATGCATGGCTTGACTCTGCAATTCTGCCTCAAGCCAGACTGCTCACATTACAATGTGGGAAATTTGTACTGAGGTCAGCACCTATGAACCCCAGAACGCTGGTAGGGGAGAGATGAGACTTGCTGTAGTTCACTGTGATGCCCAGCTGGAGACAACTGGAGCAGGCAGTCCCTGGCATGAAGATGATGCTTGGTGGGAGCAGTGAGGAGCCAGTCAAAGCTAGGGAACACCCAGTATCTGGGCAATCTCTCGGATGCTGCAACCACTGCCATGCACTCTGTGAACACCTGGGAAGCTGTAGTGAGGCCAAAGGGCAGGGCTCTGAACTGAAAGTGATGGGCTCCCAGCTGGGAATGAAGGTATCTCCTGGATTCCTGTCTATCTTGACAGATCTTCAGGATGCATACTATCTAGCACATCCAATCATACTTCCGCAATAGTGAGACTGGACTGAACCATAACCATCTAGAACTTCGAGTGCTTGATAAATTAGTTCAAGTGGCTTAAATCCAAGACTGGTCTGAGGTCCCTGGTTTTCTCTGGCACCAAAATGAATCTCTAATACGTTCCGAATCCTTGTTAGTCTGATGGGAACATTTGGAAGGCTCTTTCTGAAAGCAGATTTTCAATATCTAAGGCTGCTGGTCTTCTCTGATAGGGTAGTATATTGGGAATTTTTCCTGACTGCATGGAGGAAGAAGGAAAAAGGGAATGTAATAAGCAAAAGGTCTCCACAGTGCCCTCCAACACCACTCTATGCCTCCATCCTGGTCTCTCTACACCATCCAGATTACTGGAAAAGCGGCCCTGCTACAGCTGCACCCTAGGCAGCCACCTAGTTGCCTTATGCCTAAGGCCGGCAATGCCAGTTCTAGCACCAGAGATTCCATCCAACTGTAGTGCTTTGAAAGTGTATGCAGAGAAGTCCAGGTAGCTGCCTCAAGAATAGTTAGTATCCAAACCCATGAAAACAGCACCAGAGGAAGCCACAGCCCTACTAGAATGAACCTTAACAGAATAAGAAGGCTCTTAACATGAAAAGAACAAACTGAAATAGCTTTTGAGATCCAGGAAGAAATAGTCTGCTTGGATGCAGCTAATCCCAAGAAACAGGGATGAAAGGAAACAAAGAGCTGATCAGATTTCGTAAAAGCCTTAGACAACTCAGATTTATTTGGATAAGACTATGTACATACAACATGAGCAACACTTTCTCACCGACAGATTGTGGAGAAGGGAAAAAAAGTGGGCAAATGAATAGGGAACAACTCATTCACTACCTTGGGCATAAAAGAAGGATTAGTACGCAAGGACACCCTGTCCTAATGAAACACCAAAGAAAAGGAGGCCAACCATAAGGGTTTGAAACCAAGACACCCATCTGACAGAAGTTAGGGCTAACAAAAGAACAGTCTTCCAAGAGCAATGCTGCATGGAGCTGAAGCTACAGGCCCAAAAGGAGCTTCAGTCAATTTCTCAAAAACAAAATTAAGATCCCAGGAGGAAGAACAGGCTTCCTGGGAGGCCTAATACGAAAGACACCTTTAACTGTTTAGCTTCAAATCTAGAAGTTAAAGGAGAAGATAAAGGCAGACAAGCAGAGACAGCTGATAAGTGGGCCTTAACAGAAAATTAAGCCAACCAAGCATCGAGCAATTCCAACAGATAAGACAAAACCAAATGAACATTCACAGAAAGTGGATCCACGTTACAAGAAAGAAACAGAACACCCTCTTCCATTTGGATAAGCAGAACTTCCTAGTATTGTGTTTCTTGGCCTCCTGCAGGACTCTAAGCATGTCCTCATAAAAAGGTGTCTGTGGAATAAAAATCCTATCACCCAAAAAGTTAGCTGATGAGTGGACAAGTGGGAATGGAGGAGAGATCCCTTGTCTTGTGTGAGTAGGTCCACCCTGTGAGGTAACTTGTGATGACTGCCCTTGGCTAAATGCAAAAGAGGAAGCCAATGATGTCTCAGCCAAAAGGGAGTGACCAACAAAGTTCTGGGGGCGTCCTACTAAATTTTGAACAAGTCTTTTGGAATGAACGAAAGATGAGGGAATGCATGAAGAAACATCCCATTCTGAGAAAGAGAGGGCAGCCCCCTTCCACACCAGAGGACCTGGGACTATGGCACAAAATAGAGGAGGTTGTCTGCTCAGAGGGGAGGCAAATAAGTCTATTTTCACTGGTGGACAATGTCCAGAAACATCCCTGTGAAGCATCCATTCCTGGGACAGAGTTAAGGACCTGCTCAGATGTTTTGATCTGAGGGAATGTAAACTGCCTGAAGAGTCACTTGATACTGGACAGCAAGATCCCATACTAGGAGTGCGAACTGGCAAAGACAAGATAAAATTTTGTCCCCCCCCCCATTTGTTTACATACCACATCACTGGTGTGGTCTGTAAAGACCTTGAGAGGTCCTGGGGAGAAGAGGAGAAAAGGCCTGAAGAGCCAGCAGAAGGGCTCTCATCTCTGACACTGATGTGGTCCTTCTGTTGAAGAGGCGACCACACCTCCTGCACCCTTAGGGAGCCAAAAGTTGCTCCCCATCCCATATCTGAAGTGTCTGTGAACAGCTCCTGAGAGGGAAGAGGGGAATGAAAAGGGAACCCTGAATTTAAGGACAACTGCTGGATCCACCAGTGAAGTTCCTTTTTGAGACAAGCAAGATGAGGAACTACAAATTCTAGGGGATAAGCATGTTGAGTCCAGTGACTTCATGAGAAAGTTTCAGTGGATCCTGTGAAGTCTGGCCAGAGAGCATGGGGATGGCGGATGCCATGAAACCCAGAGCTCTCAGAAACTCCCTGGCTGTAATGGAGGCCAGAGGAAGAAGAGTTTGAAAGACGAAAATGAGGGTCAAGGCCTTGGGAGGAGGCAGGGATGCCAGCAAATGCACCATCTGAATCCTGCAACACAAAACATGGTCCTGAAAAGGAATCAGAAAAGACTTTGAAGTTTATTGTAAACCCCAGGCTCTGAAGAGGAGAAATGAGAAAATGGACATTTTGCAAAAGGATCTGTGGAGAGAATGTCTGAAACAGAACGTCATCCAAGGAAGGAAATACTTGGATCCCTTGAATCCTGCAAAAGCAATCACTGGAGCTAGGCATTTCATGATTACCCTTAAGGCAGTAGAAAGACTAAAGGGCAAAGCAGAAAACAAACTCCCAGGAGGCAGAGAAACAAAAACTTCTTGAAAAGGAGATGGATCGGAATAAGGAGATAAGCATCCTTGAGATCCAGAGACACCATGTAAGCCTGAGAAAGCAAAAGAGGGAACAAAGTCTGAAGGGGCAACATTCGAAAAGGGGGTACCTTCAGAAAAAGTGTTTAGAAGAGAGTTCTAGAACTGGTCTCCAAGTACCCTCTTTTCTGGGTACTAGAAATATCCTGGAGTAAAGCCCCCTCTTCTTTGGGATGCAAACACCTCTTCAACAGTACCAAGAGTCAAAAGGTTCCAAAGGACCTCTGGGAAAAAGGAGCGTTGTTCCAGTGGGGGCTGAGAAATACCCATAAAAAGGGGAAGAGACTTCCACACCATGAAATACCCCTGGCGAATATTGGGCAGAACCCAGGAATCCTGAGTAATCTGTAGCCAAAAAGGAAGACAGACAGGCGAAGAGAAAGATGAAAATGGCTGGGAAGAATAGGATAGTCAGACAGCACCTGGTTTATAAGAAAAGGAAGACTTCTGAGGCACTGAAGTTTGAGAAGCTTTAGTAGGAGGAGACTGCTTGCCACCATTTGTCCTTAGGAAGAGGAGGGCAAGATTGCCTTGTGAACAATGGTTGGCTTATTGGGGGAAGTTTCTCCAAAACTTAGGAACAGGAGATACAAAATCAAGTTTAAGTTCCTGTAAGGCCTTTCCCTTATACTAAAGGGACTTAAAACATAGCAGCAGCAGCCTCACCAAACAAGTGTTTATTATCAAGAGGGGCATCAAATTAGCCTTGATATCGTCAGGCAAAGGTTGAAGCGAAAGCAAAGAATACCTCCTCTTCACTGACCCAAAAGCAGCAGCTCTAGAAGAATATGCTGCATCATAACTACACATGATGGCAGACGAACCACCTGGGAGGAATTCCCCAATAGGGAAAGAGCAGAAGTATTACCCTCAGTCTGGAAGTTCAGAAATAACCTGACAAGCCTAGGAAAGGAGAGCCAACAAATACCTAGACATATTGGCCTGATAATTAACAGCCCTAAAAGCCAAGGTGGCAAATGTACAAAACCTTCTTACCTAGCCTTTCCATGGTTCTGCTACCTTTATCAGGCGGCAGTAATTTGGGTGAAGGAAGCAATTAAGAGGGGTTGTCAAAGGCTACAGATACCAGCGATGAGTCAGCAGCAGGACCAATGTACAAACATTTACAGTCCTCCGGCACCCTATAGAACCTATCAGGTTTTTTGGGAACAAGGGTCTGAGAATCTGAAGCTTTAGAGGCACTGGAAAATACATCCAACAAAGCCGCCAAATCAGGAGGAACAGCAGAAGGTTTAAGAGATTCCACTGGCAGCAACTCATAGTACATCTGAGCACAATCCCATTTAAAGAACGTCATCCTGGAGACTGGGTCCTTAAAAGAAACTTCTTCAAAGGGAGCATCAGGACTGGTAAATTCTTCTTCTGACCCATAGTCCAAAGGAGAAAGAAAGAATCTGAGAAGAGAAAGTAAGGGATTCTTCATCTGAATCCAACTCCTCCTCAGAGGAATCCTGTTCCCTGGATCTTTAAGGGGAGAACATGACCAACGGGGAGCTGAAACAGAAACTCCCTGAAGAGTGTTCAATGCCATTAAGGCATTAAAACCCTAAGGGAAGGCCTGCCACTCACTCTGTGGATCCTTAGCAGCAGGAGAAACATGTTTAGTTTTTGTTTTTTCTTCAATGGAATGTCTGCCTTATAAAACTTGGAAAGCCTGACCCATGATGGCATTCAATACTGGCAGTAGAAACTTCTCAGACTAAATCTGAGGAATTCCCCTAGGCCCCCTGAAAATTAACTGTAGTTCCCCATGAATATCCAAAACATGCGTCTGCAAAGCCTCCTTGGATGTGCTTAAATATGGGCCCCTGACAGCCTCCAATCCAGTCGTGGCAAAGGAATCCAACAAAGCCGGGCAAACCTCCAGGCGTTCACGAACCTTGGGAGAGACCTCCGGTGGAGGCTGAACAGCAGAAGATTCCAGCCTAGGCTTCTTGGTTTTCTTCCCTAGTAGCTGCCCCTCCGGGCGGAAACTTCCCTCCATTGTACTTTTCACAAAGTTTAAGATGCTAAGTCTCAAGATACAGCGCCAAAGAAGAAAGTCTGCTATGCAAGATTTTCATTGTAAAAACCTGCGATTGTGTGTGTGTGTGTGTATATATATATATATATATATATATATATATATATATATATATATATATACACACACATACACACACACATACATACACACACACCTTTATATAATATAATAGCTATTTTTCCTTTTACTGATAGTTTCTCATCTTTTCGGCATAGGGTTCAGTCTGGCTATCAATAGTTTTGGCACCCCCTCTACAACTCAGTGTAAGTTTTTACTCTCTGTATTCTTTTATTTTACTTAATTATTTTTTCCCTCCTTTTGTTAGGTTTGCGGTGCTGTTTTTTCCCTAGCCTACCCTTAAACCCTTCACAAATCAAAGTGGAAGTCAGGTCTAACCACCTTATTTTCCTGCCCATGCAGTTAATATACAAAGTCCTCCCAACGCTTCCCGATTCCTGGGGTATTTTACCCCAAGCAATAGCAGGCTTGTTTCAATTGAACCATTTATCCTTTTGAAGCAACTCTTCCAGGTGAGGTGTTTTCCGTTTTTTTTAGGTTTCCCACGTGGCGGACTGCCTGTTTTCCAAGTTTATCCATGTGTTCACACCCCAAGCCCTTCCTTCCACAGCTTCATCCTTTGAAAGTCACCCGATGCCAACAGCACCCAGTGTCCTTGTTTTTTTGTTTTGTTTTTAATCTTTTACTTTTATATATTCTACATTCTGACTTGCCCCATTGCTTATGTCTCCTAACGATCAGCACCCATTCCACTACCTTTTACTTTTAGAAGATTCGTTCCCCCCCCCCCCCGGCAAACCACTAGATTACCAATCCACCCATAAAGATACCCCCCCTCCAATTTGTTACGATCCCAGTATGTTCCATGCCGTACTCAGTTTACCTCCAGCCATGGCTTACAGTGGCTTCTTACCCTAGAAATATTACTTACAGTGCTGTCATGTTTGTTTTTAATTATGGGTCCCAGCCCATTAGAGCATCTCTCCCTAGTGTCATGTCCGCAGTTCACTAAGCGAGGTCCATAGCTCTCAACATTCCACAGACACCACCTACAATAATGGGGCTCTTTTCAATTTATACACCATTTTCCTACTCTATCCCATGTTCAACTGACCCCCCAGCACATTTTCTGACCCCTTCCCCATACGCCACCCCTCCACCTCAACTGAAACTCTCTCAATGTAATGGCTCTCTGATTCCTCTTAAAATTCTGTAAAAATGACGGTTAAGTTTTTATCCTATTTTTTCATCTCTCTTTATTGGGCAAATATGGTTAAAGGTTTTTCTCATAAATATGCAGTGTTACAGGTTTTACTGGTAGTATTTTAAAAATGAAATAAGGATGAACAATAACCCTAATGGCAAATCTGATGAAGTTTAAACAAAAGCACCACACAACTTAGATGTGTTTCATCCCCCACACCCACAATAATGCCAACACTGCTTACTATAATTTTCTAAGGATTGAACTTTTGAATATCTCCTTACTGTAACTCCAAAATTTCAGGTTTTGCTGAATATTTAAATCTGATGAGATTCCTTGAAACTTGATTGGTTGGCATATATGTTGATTTTTATCCCCACCCCCAAGCACACTAGGACGGACCCTCCTTTCTGACTCTAACAATAAAGGTTCAACCCACCAATCTCTGCCCAATAGGAGGGTTCCAAACTGGTACACATCCTCCTCCACTGCATATAAAACCAAGACAACTATGACTGTAAAATGTTCATCTAAGCACTGCTCATTTGCCATTAAAGCTTTGAAAAGAAGACTGAGGGTGGCATTTTTCTTTACTCAAGGGAAAATAGGACCCCAACCAACAAACTTAGGCTGGAATTTGTTATTCATCTGGGCAGTCTATCAAGACTACAAGGATACCCAAATTTGAGCTCAAACACTTCACTGATAGCACCCAAAAATAGCCAGTATAATACGAACTACAGGAGCTGTCTAAAGATCCATTCTCCCAGCTATAACCAGGCTATACAGTCTTTTTAAAGACTTTAGAGACTGATTTGGATACAGTCTTTTTAAGACTAGACAGGCCTATGAGGCCAACTTTCTAGAAACCCAGCCCCTCTGGAACAACGTAGGAAAGAAGAGAATGTAGACATCAGTAGGATACAGACATCAAATAGGCAGGAGAAACCTTATCCATCTCAGCCTACCCTACACTAGCAAGTAAGCCTCTTCTTAAAAGCCTAAAAGATGGAACAGAACATATGGTCGTGCGGGGTGCCAAGGCAAAACAGACACTGTTTGTGGCGGTCTTTATGGGGAATCACACTGGCATTTACCCATCTTGGATGACATAAAACCCCACAAGCAACAAAAAGAAAAAAACACAATTAAAAAGGAACGCCAAAGGGGCACTTATCTGTAATGGCTCAATGAAACCAGCAACAGAATTTAGGCATTCAAAACGACAATCAAGAGTTGGCATTTGGATTGGCTGCAAAGAAGTTCTGAGGATGGTACATCCAGATGTCATCCTCATGCTCTATGGTATGCAAGAAGCCTACATGTGCTATATGACATACTTATGAATACTGCAACAGTGAAATGGAAAGACATATATTTTCGGAATGTAATGACTTGGCAGATTCTAGCAATTCCCTACAAATGACTGTCAGAAATAATGGGTGAGAAAACAAGTATAATTAAGGAAATTATTTGTTTGACTTGAGATATGGGATCTGAATTACCTAGACATTTTAACGCTTTATTACGTTTAATTCTGGTGGCTGCCCAAAAAGAGTTACTATACAATGGAAATCAAAAGTCTAATCAAAAGTCTAACCAACTGTATTTGAAGTAGTAAAGATTGTAACAGAGAAATAAATGGAAGTGGGATCTTTAGAAAAAGGTAGGAGCAAATTACATAAAAAAAATGGAAATTCTGGGAACAATACACGCAGAATAATCTTTTGGAGGAGGAGTGAGGTTTAAGGGAAGGCAGGAATTAAGCAATTTCTGTAATGCTGGATTGATGATAATCGTATAAAAGAATGTAAACTATGTATAACAATTGCAACTGTGAATATGTTAACATGGTTTGTTTTCTTTTATATAAAATTTATGTTTTCCTATATTTTAAGTGATAATTCATTCAATTAACATGTTAAAAAAATAGAACAGTAAGAAATGACAGAATAATAACTCGCACATACTGTAGAATCAGAGGAGGTGGGGCCTTAAAAGGGTCCTGTTTTTTGGACTGGCACCAACTAGAAAATCTCTTCCACTTACCCATATAGGACTGTCTCTCACCTATCCTTCATTCAACTCATGACCGCCCATACCATAATATACCAATATGACAAGTGCCCCACTCTTCAAAATATCCTAGACCCCCTACTCCAATAATAGAACCCCAAGATCTTCTGATAAATTCAGACTTGGTCACAAAATCTTACACTTTTGGCAATTCTCTTTATACCAATCATACATCCAGGGTCTGGAATGCCATCCCTCAACATATCCATAATATCACCAACCTATCCAAGTTTAAACTCCTCCTCAAGGCACACAAACTGACAAGTGTCTCTGCTCACACACAGCCCCAGGCTGATAGGCCATAAATTCTACTAGCTCTTTCCCGCATTCTCCAACTCTCACACATCCCAGTAAACCCCTTTCTTCTACTCCATTCTCCCTCCCATTTCATCTCTCTAACCCCCTCCTAATTTAACCTTTTCTCCTTTCTAGCATCCATCTTCTAATCACTGTTCACTGTATAAATGCCTATACACCAATTCATAGCTGATCCATCTGTGTATATACTATTCTGTAATTCTACTGGCATGATTGTTTACTTTGTAACTAATGTGTAACTACATTGCATTGATAATGTGCGATTGTTAAATTGTATTCTTGGAGCTTGATTGGGTTGGGAGGGTGGCCTAATGGTAAAGGTGTTTGCCTTACAAGCACAAGGTGCATAGTTTGAGTCTCACAAGGGATAATTGGCTAGGCTTAAAATGACTCACAAGGGCAGTTAGCTTAATACTAATCTATGAACCTATGAAAAAATTGTATTTTGGACCTTTTCTCCCCGGACCTCTGCTGAAAACGGGCTACTAGCCCAGTCAGACCTCCCTGGTAAACAAATGTGAAATAAATAAATGGCAGGTTTCTTGCTTCCTTTAATACCTGCTGTAAGTCCTCAGAAAAAAAGGGGCCTAAAAGGAATTAACATTATATTATCCAGGTGGTCAAATGAAGAATTGAAGGCTGGGGTATATCAAACAACTCCTGCCTTGTGTAAGAAAGTCCATTTTATGAGGAATATTATGAAAATTGCCCCTGGCAATTTTCAAAAGGGAGAACCACTGCTATCTGGGCCAAAACAAGGCCAACACAATTATCTTTGGAAGTACTTCTGAATCGTTAGTTATCAGATAAAAAGGGGAAGGTCAAATAGGTACATTTCCATCCATGGGAATGAAAAAGCATATTTTCTTTTGTCTGTTGTGACTGGAAGCAAACATATCTAATTGAGAGTTCACAATACATGGATCAATTACTAGAAGACCTAGAACAACATTAATTCATGGGAGTCCATCTTGGTCCTGCTCTGCCTGTCTGCAATAATGTTTTGCTCTAATGCAATACAGGTAGACTGGAGGGACAGACTGAAATGGGTCACTAGTTCCTAGGCTACCACAGCTAGTCTGCAGAGGTTGGGACCCGGTTCCCCCATATGTTCATGGACCATATCACTGTGGTCTTGTCTGTGATTAGCAGCAGAGGGCCTCGAGTCCAAAGAAGGTTCAGAGATTTGAGAGCATTTATTAGACAGAGAGAGAGAGAGAGAGAGAGAGAGACAGACACACAGGCATACTAGTGTCATTAAAAAAAAAAAAAAAAAATCAAAGTCTTTATTTGTGCAGCAGATGAAGCTTTTTCATAGTCTGCAGTTCTACTTGTATCTAGTATGTACAAAAGTAAGTGGAGTGCAAAACACTACAATCCACCACCAAATAGACATGAAGTAGTGAATGCAGAAGACAGAACAAGTAACTTCTTTGTAAAAGTAATGCTATCCCCGTAGAATAGAGTCATCATATATAAAGAAAAGAAAAAGAAAAAAAAAACAGTAGACTATCAACTACTTAACAACTGACAGCATAAGCATCCAGTGTGGAAATGGAACAGAAGCAGTGAATGAAAGATAGCATGTTTATGACCGGGGCTAGATGTGTCCCAATAATCCAAGCTACATAAAATGTACAACATGTTCTGACACAGCTCTGACAAGTTTGTAGCACAGCAGCAAGCAATTCCAATTAGCCTTGGTGAATATTTAGTTGAAAGACAAACCAAAAAAGGCAAGAAAATTACTGAGCTGTAAATGAAAGATACCATAAATAGTCTGGGTGCACCTTAAATCTCACTCTGGTTCTAAGGAGTCTGAACTTATTCACTACTATTCTAGATTACAAAGGTCATATTTTAGAAGAAAGCTTTTAAAAAGCCAGAATACACAGAATCAAAACACAAATGCCAGGCAATATTTAAAAGGACTAGTCACCATATTCTGCAAGAAGTAAAATTCAAGTCATTCCAAAAAGGCATTCTGCTTGCTGTATTCTCAATAACCTTTACTCAGTGCCTTATAACATCTCCTCCTTTCTCCTCTTGTATGCAATTTTCAGAAGGGATAATGGCAGTACAATTCTTAATATTACATGAACACTCTTTTTGGGATTCAGAAAGGGTTACCAGGCACGATAAAGCCCCTCCATAAGCAGCCAAACCCTCATGGTAACACTTTCTGATCCAGAAACAGGACTACTGCAGTGAGTTTCCAGGGTCTGAAGATTCACCATGATGGGCTGTCCCTCTCTCTGTGCTACAGCATAATAAGGCCGGAATCGTCGGAGCAACTAAGCTAATTAGCTGTGTGCTCTCCCTTGGAAATGCCTATGGTAATTGATTTATGTTGCTGAGCAATTCAAAGAATCACCTGATGGACTAAATTAATTAGCATGGCAAACAGTGATAATTCTTCCAGAATGCTGAGGTCTCCCATTCCAGTCAATGGCAGAGGCCATGATACTTGCAGATTTAGTGACGTTCAGTGGAGAGGAAGTGATGGTGGAGTGTACATGTGTAAGGATGTATGTAGCACAGTGTATATATATATATGTGTGTGTGTGTGTGGGGGGGGGGTGAAAGGGTGAGTGTGCCCAAGTCTACTCAAGGGGCAGAGTATGTATAGAGTGCATGAGTGGGTGCCTGTGCCAATGCGATACACGGGCAGCCAGAGGTAATTACCACTATAAAATACTTTTAATACTGGTGTTCAGAGACATGCTATCTGATAAGGAAGTCTTCCTCACTGTGGCTGAAAATGTCTCTGAATCACATTTCCAATGGCCACATAAACTGAACTACCTGCGGTATGCACTTCATACAGCCACTGGCTATTTTTCTAAATCCTGCCCTCTTATGGGAACACAAACTTCATCTGATTAGGAATGTAGGGTTCCTGCTGTGCTTCCGTGTGATGCTGATTCCCATATTAAAATTAAATATCTAGCTTTGAAAACCTGAGATTTCAGCTTTTTTGTCAGAGGTACAATGCCATGAAATGAATCACTTCCATTTAATACAGTTCTATATCTATTTTTTTAGACAAATGGCAGTTTTCACAAAGCTTCTTTTCCTTACAAGTGATACTGTTTTACATGTTTTTTTATGCAGTGTATAAAATTGTTAGTTGCTTTGTTTATGGTTGATCTAGTATTACCTGACTATACTGTATTCTTTACATTATATAAAAATGCTAAATGAAATTATTTTTGACAAAAACAGACTGTATGTAGATGTGGTTCACTAAATGCATCATAATTACTAGGCTTCAGAACGTTGCCTTAAATTTTTCTCCACTGACTCAGGATTGCTCCATATACTCCATACAATCTGTAATTAGTTAAATATTGTACTTCTACTTAATCTTACTACTTATTTCTCCTTGTGTTGAGACTGAAATTGGTCATTTGCAATCAGTGCTCTATCTGGTTAATAAATTTGGATAAATACATTAAGCAACTACCGCCACAAGGATTAAGGTAAAGTGACTGATATGTAACTTGCAGCATATCTACACACATGCAATGTATCAGTAGATCACTCACACAGGGCTGTTCTGATGGGTCACCTTCCTACATTGCTCTATATCATCATTTGAAAAATAGAAAACTGCAAACACATTCATAGGGGTGTACTTCTTGTAGTCCACAATGATGTCGCTGCTACTGTACCGAGAGGGTATGTCTTCCCCAGACAGTTCCTAGGTCACACTTCTTTAACATAAAAAATCCTTTTATGATTCAAGCAGCTTTTGTTTTTACTTATTTTAGAATCCACTTCCAAGTGACCATCTATTAACTATCAGTACTCCTTTGTTAACAAAGACAAAGCTACTAATGATAAAGACAGACAAAGCCTGGAGTCACCAGAAACAAAATTAAAATGACTCCAATATCCAGATTTACAGACAGCTTAGAAATTAGGCCAAAAATAAGATCACATCAGATAAAAGATCTTACTACAGCAGCCAACAAAATACAGATCATACTAATCATAAAATATTCTGGTCATCAATAAATAAACTCATCTACCCCAGATGCACAAGCCAAATGAACTTCAACAACAGCCAACTTCACAGAAAGTATAAGTATCCAATTCAATATTTTTTTTCTTACAAACAGTTGCCTCACTCTTAAGACACAACTATCCCTATACTTACACAAGAGTCTGTTCAACAGCCAAATATATCACTACAATATATGCAAATGTCCTTTATCAATAAAAACTTCTCAAAATTTATGCTTACCACTCTTGCTCCAGATAAACTAGCAATAGAAGCAGTAGCCTACCAGTTAGCATTATAAATCAATCCCTCCAAAGAGGGCTATGTTCCTTGCTCTGGAAGAAATCCTACATTTTTACCACTTCACAAAGATGGATACTCTGCAGACTTCAACTATCATTCCATCGCTATCCTCTCCTTCTAGCCAAAATCCTAGACAAATACATCTCTCACCAACTACTAAAATCTACACTAGAAAATAACTTACTTTCTCCAACCAAACATGCCTTATGCCCAAAATCCTAGACAAATACATCTCTCACCAACTACTAAAATCTACAATAGAAAATAACTTACTTTCTCCAAACAAACATGCCTTATGCCCACATTGTATTACCATCACTGCACTCCTTAAATTTCTGTACTCACATTAAGCAGCACTGTACCACACTGACAAACTAGTATCAGCAGTGTTCTTTGATCCGTCCAAAGCCTTTGATATGGTGTCCTATCCTAAACTTCTTAACAGACCATTTGCCATTGGACTAGGTAGCCCATCCTTGTCATGGGTTCTTCAGTTACTTATCTAACAGACAACAGGCAGTCAAATGGACTGGCAACTCCTTCCTTCCTTCTTACAGCTGTAGGGAATCCACAAGGCTCCATCTTTGGAACACTCTTATTTAATATTCTTCATCGATGACCTACACAAATCAACCAAAAATGCCTCTACAGTACAGTAAGCAGATAATTCAACACTCATCTGCTCAGCTAAAACTATTGAAAAGTTACACCAACTAACACAGAAATCCCTCTTCTTTATAGAGGCTTGGTTCTATAACTCCCATCTTCTACCGAACCCACAAAAACAGATCTATTTATTCCTAAAACATTCCAAGAGAACAAACCCAACTTCACCATAACGTCTTCCAGTAACACCAGAACTGAAAGTTTCACAATCCAAGTTTTTAACAGTAGTAATTAATGAAAATATAAAATTTGATATGTATACAAAAGTCAAAAAATGCATAAAAAAATTGGTTTCCTCTACAGAATTAACTCATGTTTAACTGAAGCAAAAGTATGTATAGCCACAACGGTTTACTATTGAAAATGCGAACGGCACTTGGGCGACAGTCGGATAGTCGAACGTATAAGGTCGTAAACAAGGATGTCGAAGACAAAATAATCAATCTAGGAACGGTTTTAACATGGGTCGAGGTAGGTGTTCAGTATTATTCCCTACTACAAACATCTTCCCTACCTCGACCCATGTTAAAACCGTTCCTAGATTGATTATTATGTCTTCGACATCCGTGTTTACGACCTTATACGTTCGACTATCCGACTGTCGCCCAAGTGCCGTTCGCATTTTCAATAGTAAACTGCCACAACATACCTACTTCCATCCCTTCTGTAACAGGCCACCATACTTATCAATCTACAAACTATACAAATGAGCCATCAAGAATACTGCTATAACAAAATTGCAAAATTCATAGCTATCCTAAAATACAGGTCAAACCACTGCAAAAGCTCCTCTGGTTACAACTTACGCACTGCTCGTCTTACTCTAAACTCAATAGGACACATACTCTAATCCACACCCCTGAAACTGCCCAAACGTAGCCAATATTCTTGCCTGGTACATTCCAAAAAAGAACCCTATCAAGTGATAATGATTTACTAAGTGTGACCAAATTAACTCATGTCTCAAACTGTGGAATGACATTCCATTCCCAATAACAGAATTCACACAAGTCCCGTAAGTCCAAAAATGTATCTCATGGATAATTGGACTTGCTCTTGTTCATCCTGGCTACATTATTTCTCCTCACTTACTTGGCTGCATTATTTCAACTCATTTACTTCTATATTAACTATTCTAGTTTTTCTTTTAACCCAAGCTGAAATTCTAGGTTCTCTCTCTCTCATTACTACATCTTTTCTTCTGGCTATTTTCATACCTATGATCCTACCTATCTTATTCTGCCTGTGGCCGATATTCTCTCAATTCACTACAAAAGGTTCACACACGGTTATTGTTAACTTTTGCTGACTATATGCTGCTTATATGTATTTATAAACTGTTGAATTATCTGGTTATTTTCTGCTGTACAACTTTTTGAAAATTGCACTGCAAACATGTATTGCTTTGTGTAAATGTATGTGGAGCTTTTCTCCTTGGGCCCCTGCTGAAAAGGGGGGCCCAGTTCAAATAATCTTGGTAAACAAATGCAAGTAAATAAATACATATTGTCATTGCAATCTTTTTTTTTTTTTTTTTTTTTTACATGGGATAGGGATGAATTCTGTGAATTTCTGTGACTTATCACTGTCTTAATAAATAAATCAATGTTTGCTGTTTTGGATACTTAAAGTTTTCAAAATTGTTGAAAACTGCAAACTTAACCATAGTGTACAGGAAGGATTATCAAAGTTAACAGTTAGCCTAAGTTTAGCCTAAGTTTAGGCGGGACATCTCAAATGGCTGAAATACAATGCAGCAAAAAGTCACAGTAATTTCATGGATAACTAGCAAGTCTCAAGACTTTAATAAGAAACCCCAAGAATTAAAAAAAAAACTTGCTTGCCAGGAGATGGGGGCAAAGAAATGGATAGAGTAACTGGTGATGTTCCTATCATTGAACCTCTTGAAGCAAAAATTATGGACCAAGCCAAAAGTAGAAGATAGAATTTTAACATTACTCTTAATAAACCTACAAAACTGCTACAATAACAGGTTTTGAATACACTACTGTGCATCAAGTAAAAGCAGTCTAAAACTCAAATGTCTGTCATTTAGTAACTTTAATCCTCAATGATTTACCACAAAACCAAATTTTGAGAAATACACCAAAATTATGAGAGTTAAAAATCTGGACATTCAGCAAAACTCTGAGTAGCTGAGAGGTATAATGATGTTACAAAAGACAGGACACAAAATTATAGACCCGTCAAAATCACTGATGTATAATTTGGTTTTAAACCCTCACTAGCACTATGGCACCTAGAGTGCAGACTCCCAGCACATTAGCAGTAATGGACAAGAAAAACAGAAAACTTGGACTGATAACTGGGAGTCCCAAAAAGTCAGTAAGAGAGTTTCCATTGTTTCTCTCTCTTTTTAAGCAAAAAATGGGCAACTTCAAAACATGTTAGAATTTGGTAAGGATTTCAATGCAAAGAAAATTAATGAAAATAAAAAAGCACTTAGTATTATGGTTTCTGCAATATCTGTAAATTTATAGCGAGCAGTCATTTTTATATGGATGTCAGAACAGGTATACAAGATTTGGCTATACAGAATACATTAACACAAGTAAATTATTTATGTTATAAATGCAAAAAACAGGAACAAACAAACTTGGAAATAAAAAAACCACGGAGGTCACAAATCACGCCAGTCGAAGTAATGGATTGATCTTTTTACTTGTTTGTTAGCGCTTTCATGCACTAGAATGTGTGCACTTCTTCAGACAAGTTGCAATGTAAAACAAAACACTTTTATATATATGCCTCTGAAGAGAGCTTGTCGTTGACCACTCCCATTGTTACTAAATTAGCTGTAATTAAACAATTACTTTAAACCAAGTTTTGAAACTCTCTGTTAAAATTTAAAATACTAGTGCACACATTCTAGTGCATGAAAGCACTAACAAACAAGTAAAAAGATCAATCCATTACTTCGACTGGCGTGATTTGTGACCTCCGTGGTTTTTTTATTTCCAAATTATTTATGTTCCTTCTTGTTCTGGCTGTAAATAGTTTTATGTGGGGGAAAAACTTCCCAGAAAAAAAAAGCAGTTCAAGGACATCAACACGCTATTAGAAAAATAAACACAATGCATTGCGCTAGACAATATTCCAGGTAGCTCATTCAAAAGACTTTCTTTGTTCTGGAAAAAGTAAGCTTAAAGTGGGGCTGTAATACTGGAGAAGCTCTGTTTTGCCAGTTGATATTTTACATTAAATATAAAGCCTCCATGAGAAGCTGCCTATACAACTCCAGGACTTAATGAGTATCTAAAAGCGGTTTTAAAAATATTTAAGGTTTATTAAGGATTTATGTTTTTAAAGGAATCAAGGGTATTTATTTACTTGAAAGTATCGATATGCTCATCCAGGAGTTTCATTTGATTACTTTTGATGCCAGCCTTAGGCTTACTGGTTGATTTTTATCACATGACTTGATTTTAATGTTATTTAAATGGTTACACTGTTTTTTTGCTTGATGAAATCTGTTACCAGCACAGGATGAAAGTATCTCCTATCTTCAAGTCTTCTCAATAAGAAATATTTTTTATATTAAATATAAAGTCTCCATGATGAGTTTTTTTTTAATCTTTGGCAGGTTTTGGTTTGATCTATTAAATATGCTGAAAGTGTGCATGGTCAATCTAAAAGAGGGGGAGTAGATACAGGGCCAGGAAATAAGGACTCACTACAAAGGTTATTTATTTCTCATGGACCTGCCAATAGTAGATGCTGTTATTTCACATTTTCACTGTGAAAGTGCAAAAATGGATGTCAAATTCAGCTACTGTCAAATCCAACTCTTAATATATTTAGTGTATATAGAACTATACATTTAGTTGTTTTTGTTGGGCCAATTTTTTAAGTATATTAAATGGCTGCACTGTGAAATTTTAACTCCTTGTATGAATTAAAGGCTTGCTGGTGCTTCTGTGATGCAAGGTATATTTTAGGAGACTTATTTTTAAATTCTGCTTTTCTGTGCGTATATGGTGCCTGCTAATACTGGAAGTGCTCAACAGAGAAGAAAACTGTCCTCTTCTTCCAACATTTAGTAATCTTAGAGTTGACTAATATTCAGCTGGCTGCTTTAATTTCACCTGTTCTGCCATGCATCTTAAGAAATGTAATTCAGAGAAGTGGTCTTGTTTGGGATTTCTGGAAAAAGGTGACATTGCATTTGACTTCTGTCATTCTATTTCAATAACCTGATCTCCATTCCAGATAGGGACATCTACATTATCTTTGTGTGAAAGACATAATTTATACTTGGTTCACAAGTGGAAATACTGCCCAGATTGTTAACACAAAACAGGAATGCAGTAAAAGTAGTTTTATCATACTATTCTGCTTGTGTTATAATAAAAGGCAAATCACATTCAGTATTTTACACACAAGTTAAGATCTTACTTTTTAAAGAATGTACAAACAGGTAGTTTCATTTCAACTGTACAGCAATGGAAATCACACTACATTGCAGATCACACAAAGAGAACGGTTTTTGAACAAAATAACTATAGAATCCTCACCTGTTCTAACTCAGTTTTTTTAAGGATGCAATTTACGTGCTTTAATTTCTCTTTGCAGAGGCACATGGTCCCTGAACTTTGCAAAACTGTTACTGTCACCCCTGCCCAGCTCACCTGATCTGTTAATACCTATCTCCATTCTCTATATACTCTCCAAATCCTACAAAAGGCTGTCAGCAGTTCTTAAATCATCTTGATCAAAGCTGCAACTCTGGTGAAGTAAAAAAGAATAAAGCCCCGACTATGGCCCAGCTGAGCTGAATTCAATTAGTGGTTGGTCAACTATGGAGTGTCAGGGAAGGGATGGGCATGCCTGTCCTGGGTTGGAGGGCCTAGATAATACAATCCCTATGGAAAGGCATGGTCCAAAAAGGGGAGTTGCCCTCAGACACATTCAAAGAAAATGGGGGGGGGGTGAGAAAGGGAATGTGGGCTGGACAAAAAAAAAAAAAAAAAAAACAGAAGCACAGACAAGACAAGCCCCCAGGACCACACCTAGCCCCAGCAATACTGAGGTAAGTTGGGGGGGGGGGTGGCTGACAGTTCCAGCATGAATGTGAGGCACTGAGAGCCAGGCCAGTATAAATGAGATCAGAGGGGAATGAAAGAAAAAAATATATTTTAATCAAACAAACCTATGCTGACTACATGACAAAGGTTCACTTAATGTATGCTCAACATCGTAAGTACAAACAATACCAATAGGTGACATTAAGTTAACACCTTAACTCTGAAGTTTTGCTATAAAATTCAAAGTTTTATTTTTCAGGGGGCTTCACCCCTACACCCCTGATGTGGGGGAATGTATCCTCCTGCAACATATACACTACTGCACTCTCTATAGACAACTATGCTAGATACAAAACATACTTACTGCAAGACTGCTGCAGCTCAGAGAAACAGAAATTCTCCAAGATACTGCACTCTCACGACTAGTATATAGAATGTATTCACACTTAACAGTGTTGAGCACGTATCAGGTGAGCTCACTTTACATCCAAATAAGCATGTGTTAGTACAGGCCAATGCAACACCACAACCTTCCACTAATAATGTCTACAGAAACATATAGAAAAGCAATCTGAGGCACCACACTTGTCAGCTTAGTTGCGCATTTTGATATCATATCACACAAGTTAAAAGTCATCATCAATTTGGTCTAGGGAACCTGTGTAGTTCAGTAGTTGCTACAAAATATATCAAACTATCAGACTGCGATACCCAGCCATTAAATCTGCCTCAAAACAACTGGAACACTCAGCCTTCAAAGATCAGTACTAGGTCCAGGTCTCTTCAGCCTCTTATTCAATTTACCACGTTATTGTCAGAAAACTTCCCTTTGCAAGTGGCATATTGGTCATCTAGCCATAGTAACAAAATATTTGTGACAACTCTACTATAAACCAAAACCAAACATAAGTTTAGTTCCATTATTACTCAAAATAAAATTTCCCTATAACAAAATATATGCTTCTAGAAAGCAACACTTTTCCAGTATCACACATCTTTTGCATCTAGTCTCGCTCTCTATTTCTGGTGACATCCATCCCAATTCTGGGCCCACTGTCTCCAACATCTGTTCCTCTACATCACCACAATCATCCTCCCCCAAAACCATCCACCTAGCTACAATCAATACCCAAAGTATTTGTAATAACATACCCAACTTACACGTCTGACTGTCACACGACCATCCAGACTATCACCAGTCTCAGAAACCTGGCTCAAACCTCATATCAAAGATACTGAAATTCTTCCCCCTGACCATACCTCTCAACCTATTAGAGCAAAAAAACTGGACAAAGTCATAAATAAATGTGGGACAGAAGCCCCAAAATAGGGATTTTTTAAATATTGCTCTTACAAAGATAGAAAGTTGAAAGAATAACAGGTAGCATGAGTTTTCTGAAGGGTATGAAGCCTGAAACTCAAATGTCTGTCATTATTTTCTAACTTTAATCTTAAATGATTTGCCACTAGTTTGCCAGAAAACCACAATTTTATGAAAAATTAACCAAAAATATCAGGCAAAAATCTGAACATTCTGCAAAACTCTGGACAGTGGAGAGGTATGCCTTTGACTACCAAATTATATGGAATGATAGACCTAAGATAGGACGAGGGGTATCGATAATTTACTCCTCTTCTCTAACAGTCATTCCATATACTAACCCCATTCCTAAAATCGCTCCTGCTGAACCATCCATAGCCTTCCTAAAAGTAAAAAAAAAACATAAATCTTTATGTGTAGCTGCCATCTACATTCCACCTGGTGATAACATCCCTATCAGTAGACCAATGCAAGTCTAGACTAAAATAAAATAAAATGAAGATGTTTCTACTTGTAGTGATGATAGTGTTTCAGAAGATGCTGTTAATGCATATTACTTATTTGATACTAGCAAAATACAGGTGAAAAGTAAATTCATACCAGTATTTAATTGTATAGATGTCATACAATTTCAGAGTATGCTTAATTATTCTATTGATCAAGAGTTTTTCAAATAAAAAAAAAATTGGGAATGTGACATACAATTTGAATAAAACTTAATGGCTAGCACTGCAGGCATTAGGAAGAAATGCAGATTTGATTTTTAAGCCTGCAGATAAAGGTAACAAAATTAGTCATTTTACATATTTCACAGTATTTGGAAATGTGCTACAACCATTTAAATTACAGAACAGTGTATGAGAAAGTTTGTGGTGATATGTATGAATTGGCTATCTCTGAATATGAGTAATTGTTACATAAAGGAGTGAGATTAGGGTACTTGACTAATGAAGATGTTAAGAAAAAGTTTATTAACAGCAATGCCAGTATGGCATATTTTTATTGTGTACCCAAAATTCATAAAAATCTGAACCACCCTCCAGGTTGTCCGATTGTTTCTGGAAGCAATTGTTTTCTACATAATATAGGGCGTCTTTTACATGAATTATTTCTGCTTAAGGTGTTATTGTTACCAGCTTATGTTAAGGCTGTGTCAAACTTTTTGCAAAAAATACAAAATATAAGCTGGAATGAACAGATGTATTGGATCACCCTTGATGTTAAAAGCCTGTATACAAACATTTATCATGCTTTTGGTTTGGAGGCAGTAAGGTTTTTCTTGGGGGAAGGTCCAGCAACGGAGTATTTCATAAAATGTTTGCATTTCAGTCTCACTAATAATTTTTTTTGAATTTAAAAGTGAGCTATATAGGCAGAAACAAGGAACAGCTATGGGGGCGGCATTTGCCCTTTCATATGTGAACCTAAGTATGGGTTTGTTTGAACAGGAGTACATCTATAAAACTACATTTTTCCATCAGCATATTAAAAGTTATAGCAGATTTATAGATGATCTGATTTTTTTGTGTGAAGGAGGGGAAACAAAAGTAGAAGATTTTATTTCAAATTTACAGATGAATAGATATAATCCGAAATTTAAAGGAATACAAATTGGAAAAAAAGTTTTGTTTTTAGATGTGGTGTTACATATACCTAAAGGATATTTACATACAAGGATGCACAGAAAATTTGAGAGTCAAGTCAAATATCTTAAAGCCAGTAGTGGTCACCCTCCTCATACTACAGAAGCTCTCCCATTAGGGGAGCTTATTAGGTTACAGAGGTTAAGTAATGATACACAAGAATTACAAGAAGAGGTACAAAAATGTATATGATGTTCTATTCCACAGGGTATAGGCAACAAGTAATAGATGAAGCTTATCATAAAATATATGTAGCTGATGCACAGGTTTATACAGGAAAGAGGGAGGTGAGTAATTTTAATAGTAACATGGAAAGAAATAATTCAGAAATTTATTTTGACATGGTATATAGTGTTTCCAGTGATAAGGTGTTAGAAATGGTTAAATATTTCTGGAACTATCTAAAAAAATCTAAGGAAGCAAAGAACTTGTTACCAGAGAAGTTAAAAAATTCATATAAAGTAGGTAGAAATATAAAAAAATTTTTAGTCAAAGGGAGGAAAGTAAAAATAGAGTCTCTATCAGAAACAGGGAATTGAGGTTTGTGGTAAATAGTTACAGGCTTTGATAGTATAAATGGGAGGAAATTAGATATTAAAGGATGTTTTAGATGTGATACAGAGGGCATTATATATGTGCTTAAATGTCCCTGTAACAAGTTTTACATTGGGGAAACGAAAAGACCTTTAAAAGTTAGATTATTGGAACACATTAGGGATAAAAGATGTCTAGTTCAGTAGCAGAACATTTTTATTACGCATATCAGAGTCAGTCAGGGGGTTTATTTGGGACAATTTTAGAAAAAGTATCGGATAATTATCTGCATAACAATATTAAAAATGTTCTTTTATATAAGAAAGCTATTTATATTTTAAATGTGATACTTTGGCACCACAAGGAATGAATGCAGATTTTAACTGGAGAGTTTTACTTTAAATGTTTGTATTAAATGAAATGATGTGACTGATTAATTGGATTATTGCTTTATTAGACTAATGTGTATACTATAAATATGGAGTGTAATGGATATTATGTATTCTCCTGTGAAGGCATACAAGCCAAGATGTCAGAGGATTATTAAACGCTTTTTTGGATTCTGGTCTTGTGGTTTTTTATTATGATAACATCCCCATCCCTGAAGACATTCTCTCATGGTTCTCTTCCATCAACAAAAAGGAAAAATTGATCCTTAGCACTGTAAACAGCAACACACCACCATCTCCTCACAATCTCAAGGAGAAACAGTTAACTTCTTTAACTTCTCCCACCTAGTAAACCACCCTACCAGACCCAGTAAAGAAAGCTCCTCTGGCACTACACTAGATTGGATCTTAGCAATTCATCCTAACCTAATCTCAAACAGCAGAATTATAGCAGATCCCCTTCGCAAACACCTACCAGCCTATGCCTTCCAGTGTACCTCTTCTGTCCAAATATAGCAATACATTCAAACTCGTAATCTAACCAACTTCAATCCACAGACATTTTATGACTGTCTGAAAAAAAAAAATTGGTCTCCCTTACAGACTCTGCCTCTGGACAGTGCAACTAATTACTTAACAAAACCTTCCTAAACTTACTAAACAGCCTAGCCCTTCTTAGAATAAAAAAAGAATAAAAGCCAAAACCGTTTCATGGCTATCTAGAATCCAGATAACTAATGCACCTCAGCGACAAATGTTGGAAGCAATACCAAAAAAAAAAAAAAAAAAAAAAAAAAAAGTTAAATTCTCTAATCGAATTCAAACAACTCCGTAACTCACTGAAGAAACTAATAACTAAAGACTGAAGAAACTAATAACTAAAGACTGCAAGATATATTACTCCAAACTCCAATCAGAACAGAATTCTAACCCCCAAAAGTTCTGGAATTGCATTTCCTCCCTTTTAAACCCTGGTAGAAAAACAATCCATGCCCTAACCCAAGCTCCCCAGACCATGAAAATCTAATTTCAGCACCTTCTTTGTTGACCGCATAGCCAAACTAACCGCAAACTTTTCCATCCTCTCTCCCTCCCATAGTCCCCCATCCACTGCTTTTCCGTCTAACACTCCACCTTTCAGTCTTAAGCCCATCTCCACCATAAAAACCCCTCAAACTAAATCCTTGCTCCTACGCTCCTGATAATCTGCCTCCATCCTTCCTTAAGATAGCTTCAGACAGCATTGCCCTCCCAATTTCCATGATCAATGGGTCAATCCAAGAAGCCTATACCCCCTCACTCTGGAAGAAAGCTTTTATCACCCCTCTCCACAAAGGAGTCAATAACACCGACAATACCAACTTCCGTCTATAGCTATTCTCTCATCTCTTTCTAAAATCCTCGAGAGGTGCATTAATCACAAACTCTTGCCATACCCAACACACAATCACCTTACCCCAACACTACATGGTTTCAAACCTGGCTACAGCACAAACACTGCTTTTGTCCTTCCTTGACACCATTAATCATGCTTGCAACTCTGGGAAAATTGTATCCATCCTTTACTTAGTTCTCTCCAAAGCCACTGACACAGTCTCACATCCTCTAGTCTTATCTCAACTTTCCTCCCTCAGTTTCTCTCCTTCCTCCATAGCCTGGTTTACAAGCTCTCTCTCCAACACACAAGCTGTTTAAGCTCTCTCTCCAACACACAAGCTGTTTGAAAAAAATCCACTTCATCCTTTCTCAACAATCCCACTGCTGCCCCCCAAGGCTCTATTCTCGGTCCCTTACTTTCAATACTTTTATTAATAACTTTCACAAATCTATAGGTAATGCTACACTGATCCAGTATGCTGATGATTTCACAATCATATGCACAGCAAACTCAGGACTCCTTCAAAAAAACTCAGTCTTCTCCAATACCAAAAGTTGGATGTTAAAAAAACATCTCGCTCTCAGTCCCAAGAAAAACAAAAAAATCATTATATTCTCCTTAGAGAAATTTCATCATGGACAAAATCTCCTTTAAAATAAAAAGCCACAATAACACTAACTGAAATTATACCTCACAACAAACTACTTTGAGTCACCATTGATGAACATTTAAAATTCAATATCCACATCCAAAATATAAATAATAAAAAAAAAACGACAACAAAAAAAAAAAACGAAAAACGACAAAAAAGACGAAAACAACAAAAAGCAAACAAAAAACGAAACCAAAAAAAAAAACACACACACCAAAAACTAGGTCTGCTACACAGACAAAATCTCTAACCACTTCTACCAGACATACTCTAGCCTCCTCCTACCTGCTCCCCTCTCTTATGTATAGTGCCCCTCTACTTGATCTCCAGCTTAGCCTAAAAACAAACTGGAAGGCTTTTGTAACAAAGTCTGTAAATTTGCTACAGGGTTCAAAACTCCACCCATCACTGCCATTCCCTCCACTCCTTAAACTGCTTGAGCTTCCTAATTACCTGAAATTCATACAATTCACCACTGCTCACAAACTCATTTCCAACCCTCCACCTGCCCCTCTCTTTCACCTATCTTAACTCCTTACCTCCCCAGTCATACTCTTAGATCTGAACACCAAAAACCTCCTTAAAAATCTATAACCCCTACGCCCTCCTGGCCAATTA